>NC_072889.1:30669-114421 GCF_028858705.1 Grus americana | reverse complement strand
GAGTCCCCCAGCGCCAGCGCACCCTGGGCGAGATCTACCACTGGTTCAGCCGGATGTTCGGGTACTTCCGCCACAACACCGCCACCTGGAAGGTGGGGACCCCCCCCCCTGCACCCCCAAATTCCACACACCCACTCCCCAGGAACCCCCTCCCCCCAGCACACCCCCATTTGGAGGGGGGGGGGGCACCCCAACTTCTCCCCTGGAAATCTGGGAGTGTCTCCCTCCCCACCCTCCATCACCACCACTGGGAACCCCAAACCTTTTGGTTCACACACCCCTCCCCCCCCCCCCGGCACCCCAAAATGTTGCCATCTGCAAGGGGGGGCCCCCCCCCAAACTTGCCCCCCCCAAAACACACTGCCCCCCCCCAAAAGCAGGAGGGACACCCCAAATTCTCCCAGAGCCTCTCCACCCACCAACCTCCTCCTTGCCACAGCCCAAAGACGCCCCCCCCCCCCCCAAAAAAAAACCCTAAACTTGTCCCAGACCCCCCCCCAAAAAAATTCCTCAGGGAATTTGGGGGGGCAGCCCCCCCAATTTCTCGGGGTGCCCTCCCTCCCCCCCCCCCCAGAACGCCGTGCGCCACAACCTGAGCCTGCACAAGTGCTTCGTGCGAGTGGAGAACGTGCGCGGGGCCGTCTGGACCGTGGACGAGGCCGAATTCAGGCGGAAACGGGGACAACGGTACCCCAGGTACCCCCAAAATCCCCTCCCCGCACCCCAAAACCCCTCCCGAGGACCCTAAAAATGGGGGGGAGCCCCTTAAACACCCCCCCCCCAAAAAAAAGCCCCTAACCATCCCCCCCCACTTCCCCCACAGAGACTGCGACCTGAAGTACTTTCTGCCCTCTCGGAGCTGAGAGGGGGGGGCCCCCCCAAAAAAAAACCAACCATGTTGCAGGGGCGAGACTGGAGGGTCCCCCCCAAATCCTTCCCCCCCCCCCCAAGAAGAACGTGACACCCCAAAACCGCTGTGCTGGGATTTTATTGAAACCATAAAGGAACCGTTCCATCTTCTGCCGTGGGTGCATTTTAGGGGGGCTATGCAGGGGGATTCAGGCACCCCCATACCCCACTTTGAGGGGGGGGGGACCCAGAGCCCCCCCCCAGGTGTATTTTTTTGGGGGGGGGGGTGTCCCCCAAGTTTTGGGGTTCAGGCGTGGCGGGCTCGTGCCGCCAGCAGCGCGTTCTCCTCCCGCAGCTCCCGGCAGTCGCTGAGGATCCGGTCGAGGCTGGCGGGGGGCTTCGCGCTCGTCTCCCCCTCGATCTGGGGGTAACGGGGTTTTGGGGGGGCAGGGGGGGTGTTAAAATTGGGGGGGGGGGCAGAAAATTGGGGGGGGCAAAAAATTGGGGGGCAAATTGGGGGGCAAGGAGTTCGGGGGCAAAGAGTTGGGGGGGACAAAGAGTTGGGGGGGACAAAGAGATATGGGGAGACGTGAGAGGTTAATTAATACCCCAGTAGCCCCGGGGGGGCCCCCAGGGACACCCCAAATTCTTGCCCCCCCCCAATTATATTGTGCCCCCCCCCCGAGCCCCCCAAAATTCCCACCTGCTCCTCCAGGTCCCGGATCTCTCTCTGAATGGTCCCAGTGTCCTCGATGGTCTGGATCAGCTGGGCACAGTTCTGGGGGGGCGGGGGGCAAAAAGGGGGTGCGAGTGACCTCTCCCAAATCCTCCAGCCCCCCCCCCCCCATTGTACCCCCAAATTCCACCTGGGCCCCCCCAAAACCGTGTGTCCCCCCCCCTCCATTACCTCATGCAGAGCCGCCAGATACTTGTAGGCTTTCCTCACCACCTCGTCCCGCTTGGCGTCCTGGGGGGGCACATGGGACGATTTTGGGGGGTGCACGTGGGATAATTTGGGGGGGGGCACATGGGATAATTTTGGGGGGGCACACGGGATAATTTGGGGGGGGCTCGTGCAACAATTTAGGGGGATCCCAGCGCCACAAACTCACCCCTTCCTTCAGGGTCAGCCCATAGAGGGGGTGCCCCTGAGAGGCCCCCCCCCCCCCCAAAATCCCCCCCTTGATCTCTCTGGGGGCCCCCCCACCCCAAAATGTCCCCCCACCCCAAAGGGCCCCCCAAATTCACGCGGGGGCCCCCCCCAAACCTTGAAGAGCAGCTCGTCGGTGACGCTGAAGGTCCTCTCCAGCTTCCCCACCAGGGAGTTGATCTCCTTCTGCAGCGCTCGCGTGTCCACCAAAATCTGGGGGCGGGGGGAGTGGGGGGGGGGGGGTGTCAGGAGTGGGGGGGGACACCCCAAAACACCCCCCCTCATTTTGGGGGTGCACTCACTACCCACAGGCCCCCCAAATGCACACACCCCCCCCCCCAAGAACTCAAATGGGACCTAATACCCCCCCCCAGGACTCCTCTAG
This sequence comes from Grus americana, assembly GCF_028858705.1. Classification (NCBI taxonomy): domain Eukaryota; kingdom Metazoa; phylum Chordata; class Aves; order Gruiformes; family Gruidae; genus Grus; species Grus americana. The sequence goes on along the minus strand of NC_072889.1, from coordinate 112,037 downwards.
GCTTCCCTAGGAACCCCAAAACTCCCCCCCCCCAAAGCTGAAGGGGGGGTCCCCCAAATCTCCAGCCCCCCCCAAACACCCCCCCCAGGCCCCCCCAAAATCCCCCCCCCCCCCACCTTGCCGATCTCCTCCTTCTGCTTGCGGATGTTGCCCACGATCTCCAGGATGCGCTGGGTGTAGACGGCGCGCGAGACGTCGCGGGGCAGCGCCTCCAGCTCCGCCACCTGTGGTGTGTGTGTGTGGGGGGGGGGGTAAGTATGAAATTGGGGGGGACACCCCCACCCCGGCACCCCAAAATAATCACCTCGTGACACCCCCCCCCACCCCTGCACCCCAATTTCTCACCAGTTGTTTGTACAGCTCCTCCTTGCGCCGGGCTTCGGCGGCGGCCGAGCGGCTGCGTTCGTGCAGGGACCGGATCTCCGACAGGCGTCGCGACGACTCCAGCTGCGGGTAGGAGAAACAAAGGGGGTACCCCAAATCGGGGTACCCCCAAAACCCACCGAAGGGGGGGGGACCCCAGATGCCCCAAAACCTCCAGGAAGGGGCTCCCGGCCCCCAAAACCACCCGGGAGGGGACCTTGGAGTTGTAAATGCGCTGGGAAGGGGGCTTCAAACCCGCTGGGGGACCCCAAAACCTACCAGGGAGGGACCTGGGGACCCCAAAACCCACTGGGAAGGGGACCTGGGCACCCCAAACCCACTGGGAAGGGGACCCCAGAGCTCCCAGGAACCCCCAAACCCAACCAGGGAGAGACCAGGGGACCCCCAAACCCACCGTGTCCCCAGGATGAGACCCCCAGGGACCCCAAAACCCACTTGGGGACAATCAGGGCACCCCAAAACCACTGGAAAGAAAATTCTTGAGCCTCCAGGGACCCCCAAAACCCACCTGGGGACCCCAAACTCAGCAGAAAGGAGACCCACGGACCCCAAAAAAAGGGGGTACACACCCCAGACCCCCCCCTTACCTGGGCGGAGTCACGCAGGGCCCGGAGGTGCCGGTACTCGGCGAGGAGGGGTCCCCGGTGCCGCTCCCACTGCCCAGCCAGGCTGACGATACGACGGCTGCTGGCCTCCACCACCAGCTGCGAGCAGCGTCAGGGCACCCCCAAAACGCTGCACCCCCAAAAATACTCCCCAGCACCCCCAAATTGCCCACACACATGCCTCCTCCCCCCCCCCCCCCCCGCCACCCTTCGCCTCCACCGCTGGGGCAGTTGTACACCCCAAACTGCGCCTCCACCCCCGTCCCAAACTACACCCAAACAGCCTCACGACCCCCCCCCCCCCCGCCCCCCCAAATCCCTGCCCCATGGGGGTACCCCAAAATCCTCACCTGGAGCTTGGCCATGTTGCTCTCGGCATCTGGCAGCAGCTCGACCGCCCGCGCCTTCAGCCGGAGGGCATCCTCCCGGCCCCCCAAAACCAGCCGGCCCTGCCGCACCTCTGCCTCTGCCTGGGGAGGGGGGGGGGGGCACACGCACCCCATCAGGGTACCCCAAAAAACCCAACAGCCCCCCCGACGAGGTCGTTCCCCCGGCACCCACCTGGGTTAGGCTGAGCTGGGCATCTCGCACCTCCCCACGGCAGCCCTCGATTTCGGCCTCCAGCCGAGCCAGGGTCTCCTCCAGGGCAGCTTCCTCGCCGGCCCGGCGCGCCCCCGCGTCCTGCGGCGGGAGGGGGAAACCCCTTCTAAATGTGGCCATCAGTAGGGTCCAGAGTGAACACCTACCCACTGCAGCCATCAGTAGGGTCCAGAGTGAACACCCACCCACCACAGCCATCAGTAGGGTCCAGAGTGAACGCCCACCATTCACAGCCATCAGTAGGGTTGCGAATACACATGCAGCCATCAGTAGGGTTCAGACTGAACACCCACCCATCACAGCCATCAGTAGGGTCCAGAGTGAACGCCCACCCATCATAGCCATCAGTAGGGTCCAGAGTACACATGTGGCCATCAGTAGGGTTCAGAGTGAACGCCCCCCCCCCCCCCCATCCTGTTACCTCCTCAGGGCTCTTTGAGGGGTGCAGGATCTCGGCAGCCGCCTGGATCTGCTGCAGCAGGATTTGGGGGTCCTGCAGGACGAGACCCCAGACCAGGTCAGACCCCGGGGGTGGTGGTGGGGGCCCCCAAAACCCCACCCCCCCACCCCTCCAACCCCCCCCCCCCCCCAAAAACCAACCCCCAACCCTCCGGTGTGTGTCCCCCACCTACCTGCTCGTGGGTCAGGTGCTGGGTGCGGGTGAAGCGAGACCCCTTGGGCAGGGCCCCCCCAAATCCCCCGACCCCCCCAGCCCCAAAAGCTTCTTGGAGCCAAGCGGGGTCCAGGGGTCCCGGGGGGGGTCCTTGAGGTCGGGGGGGGCACGCTTGACGTAGGGGCTCCAGCGCCCGCAGCCGAGCACGGAGTCGCTTCCGCCCCACGTATTCCTGGGGGGGGGGGTGGAGGGGAAGAGGGGGGGGGTCAGACCCACAGGCACCCCCAAAACACCCCCCCCAAAAAAGGGGGTCAGACCCACAGACACCCCCCCCCACCCCAAACTCTTGGGGGCAGGGAGAGAAAAGTGGGACCCACAGGGCCCCCCCAAGTCCTGGGGATCCCTGGAGACACACCCCCCTCCCCCAAAGCTTGAGACCCCCCCCCCCCGCCCTCATTTTGGGGGGGACACGGGGTCTCACCTGGGGGGGCAGGCGGGAGGCCAGGCCGGGGCCCCCCCATTCCGCCTCCCAGTCGTGCCGGGCGCTGAGCTGGGCCGCGTGCGCCTCCAGCAAAGACGGGGGGGTCCCGACGGAAAGGGGGGGCTGCGCCGGCACCGGGGGGGCAGCCCCCCCAAAATACTCCTGCAGCTCTGCGGGGGACGGGGAATGTGAGCAGACCACCCCCCCCCAAAACAACACCCCCCCCCCCCCCGAACCCCCAAACTTTACACCACCCCCCCCCAAAAAAAACTCGTACCTGGGGGTCCCCCGCTTTGGGGCAGAACCAGGGGGCAGGTAACGAAGGGATGCAGCCGACCCGTGCCCTAAAAACAGTTAATTAACGGGTTTTCCCCCCAAATTGAGAGGGGTCACCCACAATTTTTTGGGGGGGGGGGAGTCAGGGCCCCCCCAAAACCCACCTGCAGGCGCTGCAGCCGGGCCGTGCGACAAGCAGGGGGCACCCAGGGGGTCCCCAGCTGCTCCTGGATGCGGGCGCCGATGGCTCGTAGCAGAGCCCCCGATTTCCCTGGAGGTGGGGGGGGACGGGGGACACAAAGATATGGAGTGCCCCCCCAAAAAAACCCCAGAGGATCCCCCCCAAAACCCCAAGGGACCCCCCAAAATCCATACCGGGGGGCTCAGCCCCTCTTTCGCTCTCATCCCGTGGCAGCTTTTCCACGAGGAAGAGGAGGAGGCGGCGGGTGTCGTGCTCGGAGCTGTAGAGGAAGGTCTGGTACCCCACGTCGCCCCCAAATCCCAGCTCCTGGGGCGGGAGGTGGGGGGGGGGTGTCACCCCAAAAATTTTTGGGGGTCCCCCATTCTCCTCCACCCCTTAAAATTTGCCGGGGGGGGGGGGGGAATTGCCAAGGTCTGAACCCCAACGTCGCTCGTGTATCTTAATACTGGGGGAGAGCGGTGGGGTAGCGGGAGAGTAGGGGTGCCCCCCCTTAAATTTTGGGGTTCCCTTAGGGTTTTTTGGGGTGTACCTGACAGGCGGCGGCCAGGTCGGAAGCGAGTCGGAAGCGCGCTGAGATTCCGGGAGGCAGGAGGGGGCTGAGGGGGGCCCCCAAAGCGGGGCGCACGGCCCGCAGGCAGCGTACAGCCGCCTCCACCACCAGCTCCGGGGTCAGGTCCCGAACGCTCTGCACTTCGGGGGGCACCGGCCTTTTGGGGAGGGGGGGGGGCACCCCAAAAAATAATCATGGGGATCCCCCCCCCCCCCCTCACAGCACCCACAAAAAAAATCCTGACACCCCACCGCCGCCACCTCCAGGCACCCACAGGGGTCACCCCCCCCCCCCAAAGTCCGTGGGGTGCTCCCCCAGGGACCCCCAAACCCCCCCAGGGACCCCAAAACCTCCCCCAGGGACCCCCAAACCCCCCCAGGGACCCCAAAACCTCCCCCAGGGACCCCCAAACCCCCCTCATGGACACCCAAAACCCTCCCAGGAAGCCCCAAAACCTCCCCCAGGGAACCCCAATCCTCCCCCAGGGACCCCAAACCCCCCCTCAGTGATCCCCAAGCCCCCCTAGGGACCCCAAAACCCCCCTCAGGGACCCCAACACCCCCCCCCAGGGACACCCCCCCCCCAAAAACACCCCCAAGATCCGCCCCCCCCAATTCCTTAGGGTCGCCCCGCAAATCCCCCACCCCAGACCCCCTAAGATCCCCCCCAGTGACCCCCCAAAACCTCCCCCGGAGTCTCCCCTCCCCGACCCCCCAAAACTCTCCAGTGCCCCCCCCCCGCACCCCAGAGCCCCCCCCAAAATCCCCCAGATTGCCCCCCCCACCCCCCGCTCTCCTCCACTCACGTCCCCGCCTGCCGCAGCGAGTGGATCAGGATTTTGTCCACCTCCTCCATTTTTGGGGGGGGGGCCCAAACCCTGCGGGGGGAATTTGGGGGGGGGGGGCACCCCGGTTTTCCCGCACCCCCGCGAAGTCCCGCCGCGAGTCACGTGAGGCGGGCCCCGCCGCGGAACCGAGGCAGACTCCGCCCCCCTCCTCTCCCAGCGCGGGGCACGCTGGGAGTTGTAGTCCGCGTCGGCGCGGGGCACGCTGGGAGTTGTAGGCGGCGCGAGGCGTGGCTGAGGCGGGAAACTGAGGGGGCGCGAGGCGCGGCTGAGGGGAGGGAAATGGCGGCCGTGAGGGGTGGTGAAGGGGGAAAATAAGGTGATAATGAGGGGGAAAATGGTGTTTGTGAGGGGGGAAGTGGTGTCTGTGGGGTTTGAGGGGTGGCTGAAGGAGTAAGTGGTGTCTGCGAGAGGGATATGAGGGGGAAAATGGTGTCTATGAGGAGTAAAATGGTGCTTGTGAGGGGAGAAATGGTGTTTATGAGGAGCAAAATGGTGTTTTTGAGGGGGAAAATGGTGCCCGTGGGATTTGAGGGGCAGCTGGAGGGGTAAATGGTGCTTTTGAGGGGGTAAATGGTGTCTATGAGGGTATGAGGGGAAAAAGGGTGCTTGTGAGGGGGGAGTAGTGTTTTTGAGGGGGAAAATGGTGCCTGTGGGATTTGAGGGGCAGGTGGAGGGGTAAATGGTGCTTGTGAGGGGGTAAACGGTGTCTATAAGGGGAAGAAGTACTTGTGAGGGGGATAGCAGTGTTTACGAGGAGCACAGTGGCGCTCTTGAGAGTGGAAATGGCGTCTGTGAGAGGAAAACGGTGCCTGTGGGGTTTGAGGGGTGGCTGAAGAGGTAAATGGTGTCTACGAGGGGGGATATGGTACCTGTTTGGGGTCACTGAAGCAGGAATTGGCATCTGTGGGGCGGCCGAGGTAAGAAACATCTCTCTCACACGCATGTGCCCCATCCTTGGTCCCTCTCACACACGTGTGTCGCATCTGTGCCCCCCCATACGTGTGCCCCCCATCCCTGTCCCCCCCCGTCCACCTCCACCCATCCCTCTTGTGCCCTTGCTCCCCTCACACTCGCGCCCTGTCCCCCTCACACACGCGTGTGCCCCGGCACGTGGGCAGCGCCGCTCTCCCCTGTCTCTGGCACAACGCTCTCGTTAAGCCCTTAATCTCCCGGCAGTGACGAGCTGGGGGCTGCGGGACGAGCTGTGGGGAGGGCCTGGGAGCTACCCCAGCACCCACAGACCCCCCTAAATACCCCTACACCCCCCCAAAATACCCCCAACCCCCCCTAGATATCCCCCCACCCTCCCCAAATACTTCCTATATATCTCCTAAATGCTCCCAAACCCCAACAGACCCCCCCAAATCCTCTTGAAAGTCCTTCAGACCATCTGAACACCCCTCCCCAGACTCTGTAGCTACCTTCAAGGTACCCCAACCTTACTGGACACCCCTAAAATAACCCCCCCCGACCCTCAACAGGTACCCCCAGACCTGCGGGAACAACCCCCTGGACGCCCCTTGCCATGTCGGAGTCGGAAGAGAATGGAGAGGGTGAGTCTGGGGGGGTCTCAGGGGGATATGGGGGTTCTTGGGAAGAAGTGAGGGTTCGGGGGGGGTCCCCAGTGAGGGGGGGTCCCCGAGGTTATGGGGGGGTCCCTTAGAGAATGGGGAGGTTCCTGGTCTATGGGATGTGGGTGTTAAGGGGTGGTCCCTGTGTGGGCAGGGGGTCCTGGGGCTGGAGAACTTTTGAGGGAGTCCAGGAGAGTTTGGGGGGGGTACTTGCCCCCTCCTTGATCGCCCCCCCACATCCCCAGGACCCCCCAAGGAGCCGCCGTCCTTTGCCGAAGCCATGGGACAGCCCCCGGGGTGGCCGATAGGCGAAGGCAACGGGGGTCCGGCGGGCGGAGGGACCCCCCCGGGACAGCGGCACCGACGTCCCCCCCACACCAAACACAAGGGGCAGGGCTCCGGGGGGGTCCACCGCTCCCCCCGCGCCCTCTTCTGCCTCCGCCTCAACAACCCCATCCGCCGGGCGGCCATCAGCATCGTCGAGTGGAAGTGAGTCGGGGGGGGCGGAATTTTAGGGGGGGTGAGGGGGTCACAGGTTTGGGGGGCGGTTCCCTCCCTCCCCAGCCTGCTGCACCCCCCTTTTTTTTTTAACCCCCAGGCCCTTTGACATCCTCATCCTCGCCACCATCTTCGCCAACTGCGTGGCTCTGGGGGTCTACATCCCCTTCCCCGAGGATGACTCCAATGCCGCCAACCACAACCTGGTGAGAAACCCCCCCAAAAAAGGGGGACCCCGCCCCCCCCCCCACTTTCACTGGACCTATTGTCCTTAACTGGTCCCAGTCAGGTGCTGGTTTAGCTCGTTAAGGGATAACGCCGCTGCTTAACAAAGCCGCTTCAGGCACCGGAGGGAATCAGGAATGCGGGGGGCTGCCCCGACACCGGGGTGTGTGTCCCCCTCGGTGGGGTTGTGTGTGTGGGGAGGGTCAGTGGGGTGATGGGGGGTGTCCCCTGAACCGCGTGCCACACGTGTGCCTCTCGCACACGCGTGTGCTGTTGCCTATAAGCCGCTTAACCGGCGCTGGGGTGGGCGTTAATCCCGGCTTAGCCGGCCTGGATGCCGAGAGAAGGGGATGCTGGGAAAGGGGGACACACACACCTTTTTTTTTGGGGGGGGGGGTGTCCCCCAAATGCCACTGTCCCTTGTCCCCCAGGAGAAGGGGATTCTGGGAAGGGTGGGGGGGGTAATTTTGGGGGGGGGAGTCCCCAAAGCCAGTATCCCCCAGGAGAAGGGTGGTGGGGCCTGAGGGTGGGTGGTGGCCCTGGATGCCCTTGTCCCCTGGCAGAAAGTGGGTGCCCCTGCGGGCGGGGGGGTTTATAGGGGTGGGACACCCCCAAATACCTGGGTCCCCCCCCCACTTTTTCTTCCTCCAGGAGCAAGTGGAGTACGTCTTCCTCATCATCTTCACGGTGGAGACCTTCCTGAAGATCATCGCCTACGGGCTGGTGCTGCACCCCAGCGCCTACATCCGCAACGGCTGGAACCTCCTCGACTTCGTCATCGTCATCGTGGGGTGAGGATTTGCCCCCAAGGGAGGGGGCCGGGCAAAGTGGGGGGGGTGCAGGTCTGCAAACCTGTGTGTCCGTGTCCTCCCCGCCCCCCCCCGAAAAAAAAATTCTCCCTCAGGCTCTTCAGCGTCATCCTGGAGCAGGCGTCCCACAAACCCGGCGAAGCCCACCACATGAGCGGGAAACCGGGGGGCTTCGACGTCAAAGCCCTGCGCGCCTTCCGCGTCCTCCGGCCCCTCCGCCTCGTCTCTGGCGTCCCCAGTGAGATCAGTTTTGGGGAATCCCACTTGGCGGGGGCGGGGGGGGGCCCCCACAGCCTCCTGCCAACCCCCCCCTTTCCCCCCCCCCCGCAGGTCTCCACATCGTCCTCAACTCCATCATGAAGGCCATGGTGCCGCTGCTGCACATCGCCCTCCTCGTCCTCTTCGTCATCATCATCTACGCCATCATCGGCCTCGAGCTCTTCATCGGCCGCATGCACAAGACCTGTTTCTTCATCGGATCCGGTAAGGCGGGGGGGGGGGGCAGGGGAATGATCGCACCCCAGGGACCCCCAGAATATCTGGGACCCCCCCCCACCAAAGAATCCGGGTCTGTCAGTGAAAGGCAGTTGGGAGACCCCCCACAAGTGACACCCCAGCGAGGGCACTTGCACCCCTCCCAAACACCCTGAGACCCGCCCCCCCCAGCACCCAGGACCCCCCACTTAGAGCCCCTGAGGCCCCCCCCAGCACCCTGAGGCCCCCCCCCAGCACCCTGAGACCCCCCCCAGCACCCTGAGACCCCCCCACCAAGGGCACTTGGCCCCCCAAGGCCCCTGAGACCCCCACTTAGAGCCCCTGAGGCCCCCCCCAGCACCCTGAGACCCCACCACCAAGGGCACTTGGCCCCCCCAGCACCCTGAGACACCCCCCAGCACCCTGAGGCCCCCCCCAGCACCCTGAGACCCCCACTTAGAGCCGCTCAGCGCCCACCCCCTAACCCAAGCCCCCCCCGCACTGATCCCAAGCCCCCCCTGCATGATCCCACCCCCCGCACCCCAATTTTGCCCCCCTTTATGTCCCCCCATCCCCTTTACCCCCCCATCCCCAGCACACTGAAGCTCCCAGCCCTCCTTACTCCCCCCCTCTGCCCCCCACACCCCTCCATGCTCCCCCAAAACACCCCAGCGACCCACCCAAACCCCATTTTAGGGGTGCTAACCCCCCCCCTTTTGCCCCCCCCCCCCCCCCCCCCCCCCAGATTTAGAGTCGGAGGACGACCCCTCCCCTTGCGCTTTTTCGGGTCACGGCCGCGCCTGCCTCCAGAACAACACCGAGTGCCGGGGGCGCTGGGAGGGACCCAACGGCGGCATCACCAACTTCGACAACTTCTTCTTCGCCATGCTCACCGTCTTCCAGTGCATCACCATGGAGGGATGGACGGACGTTCTCTATTGGGTGAGCCGTGTCCCCCCCCCCCCGCCACACACCCCAAAAAAATCTTACAGCTCCCCCCTCGCTTCCCTGAGCACCCCCAAAATCCTCACCCCCCCTCCCTGAGCGCCTCCCCAAAAACCCTCTCTGCCGGCGCCCGAGCGTTGCTCGCATCACCCCACGCGCCGCTGAGGTGTGGATTTGGGGTCCCCCCTAACCCACCCCCACCCCCCAAATCCCCTCCCGTCCCCCCAAATCCCCCCCCCACCCCCCAAATCCCCCCTCCCCAACCACATCGCGCCCCCCCCCCCTTTTTACAGATGCAGGACGCCATGGGCCACGAGCTACCCTGGATTTACTTCGTCAGCCTCGTCATCTTCGGCTCCTTCTTCGTCCTCAACTTGGTGCTGGGGGTGCTGAGCGGGTGAGGGCATCGTCAAGCGTGACGTCAGCGTGTCGTTAGCGTGTGCGGCGTCACACGCGTGTGTGTGTCCCCACGAAGGGAGTTCTCCAAGGAGCGCGAGAAGGCCAAAGCCCGCGGAGACTTCCAGAAGCTGAGGGAGAAGCAGCAGCTGGAGGAAGATCTCCGGGGCTACATGGATTGGATCACCCAGGCCGAGGACCTCGAGGGCGACGAGGACGAGGGGGAGCACGAAAAACACCGTAAGTGGGGTTTAGGGGGGGTGTCGCGGGCCCCCCCCCTTCCCCAAAATCTTCCGCACCCCAAACCCCCGCCCTGCTCCGGACCCGCAGGCCTGACGGCCGAGGACCTGATGGGGAAGCGGAAACCGCGGCTGAAGTGGCTGCGGCACGCCAGTCACTCTACCGATACCCACGGTAACGACCCCCGACGGGGCTCCCCCACGATATTGGGGTGTCATCCCCCCACCCCCCAAAAAAAACCTTTTCTCTGGATGTCGGGGTCCCCCTGTGCGGCGCTGACCTTTGACCCGCCCCCCCACCCCCCCCAGCCAGCCTTCCCGGCAGCGAGACGACGTCGGTGAACACCGAGACGGCGGGCGAGGAGGAGGCGCAGCCGACCGCCTGCGACCGCTGCCTGTGAGTGCCGAAATGGGGGGGGGGGCACGGGATGCCCCCATACCCCTGGGACCCCCCCCCCAAGACCCTCCTCACCCCCCCAGTGGCCCCCCAATACCCACCAGGACACCCCCCCCCCAGCCTCCCCGAGACACCAACGCTGATGCTGAGACCCCCACCCCCAAATCCCCATGCCCCCCCAGAGACCCCAAAACTGCCCCCCCCCCCAAAGGCATCAGGGACCCCTCTGTAGCCCCTCTAAGCCCCCCTGCCCCCCCCCCGGGGACCCCAAAACCCTCCCCACGGCCACGGGACCCCCTCTCCGTCATGTCCTGGGCCCCCCCCCTCAAATTTTGAGGTAACTTTGCGCTTTTCCCTCTCCAGGGGCAAAATCACAAAGACAAAATTCTGGTGAGTTGGGGGGCAAAAATAAGGGGGGTGGGGGTGGAAAAAAGGGGGGGCACACAGCGAGGCCCCCCCCAAATCCTCCCACCTGATGTGGGGGTGTCTCTGTAACCCCAACACCTCCCCTCTGCCCCCAAAATACCCCCGCTCCCACGTCCGCCTGTCCCAACACCCCTCCGTCCCCTCCCGTACCCCCAAATCCACCCCCCTCCCCACCCCTGTACCCCCAATTTCCACCCCCCGCAAGGCGCCGTCTGCGCCGCCTGAACCGCCTGTGGCGCCGACGGTGCCGCGGGGCGGTGAAATCCGTCTCCTTCTACTGGACCGTCTTACTCCTCGTCTTCCTCAACACCCTCACCATCGCCTCCGAGCACCACGGGCAACCCCCTTGGCTCACCCAAACGCAAGGTACAACCCCGCAACGACACCCCAGTGCCCTCCGATTGTTTCTCCGACACCTCCCGGTATTTTTTGGGGGGGGCTTTTTTTTTGTTTTGTTTTTATTTCTGGAAGCCTACGCCAACAAAGCGCTGCTGTCGTTGTTCGCCGCCGAGATGGTGTTGAAGCTGTACGCCCTGGGCCCCGCCTGTTACTTCGCCAGCTTCTTCAACCGCTTCGATTGTTTCGTGGTGTGCGGCGGGGTGTTGGAAACGGCTCTGGTGGAACGAGGGGCCATGGAACCCCTGGGGATCTCCGTCCTCCGCTGCGTCCGCCTCCTCCGCGTCTTTAAAGTCACCAGGTGATGGCGGCGGCGACGACGACGACGTTCGGGGACGCGGTGACGACCCGCCGCCGTCTGTTGGCGTGGCGAATCCTTTCCCAGTCCTCCCAGTAACCCCGGCGTCCCACAGGCACTGGGCGTCGCTGAGCAACCTGGTGGGCTCTTTGTTGAACTCCATGAAGTCCATCGCTTCCCTCCTCCTCCTCCTCTTCCTCTTCATCATCATCTTCGCCCTGCTGGGCATGCAGCTCTTCGGGGGACGCTTCAGCTTCGACGAGACCCAGACCAAGCGCAGCACCTTCGATACCTTCCCTCAGGCTCTGCTCACCGTCTTCCAGGTACCCCGAAATCCAGAGAGGGGGGGACGAGACACCCCAAAAGCCAGAGGGGGTGACCCCGATATCGGGAGGGGGGGGGAACCTTGATACCTGTGGGAGGACCCCAAAACCCACAGGGGGAAACTCAAAATGCGTGGAGGATCTTGAAACCTGTGAGGGACCCCAAAACCTCCTGGGGGGGACCCCAAAACCTCCTGGGGGGGACCCCAAAACCCGTGGGGAGATGCTGAAACCCCTGAGAGACCTCTAAAACCTGTGGGGAGACCCCAAAATGCAGAGGGGGACCCTGAAATCCCATGGGGGACCCTGAAACCTGTGGGGGATTCCAAAACCTGTGGGGAGACCCTGAAACTCCTGGGGGACCCCAAAACTCATGGAGACCCCTAAAACCTGTGGGGAGACCCCGAAACCTGGAGGGGGATCCCAAAACCCATGGGAGATCCCCGAAACCTGTGGGGAGACCATGAAGTCCCTGAGGAGACCCCAAAACCCAGAGAGGGACCCTGAAATCCCATGAGAGACCCCCCCTAAAACCTGTGGGGGACCCCAAAACCCATGGGGAGCCCCCCAAAACCCATGAGGCCCCCCCCCAAAACACATCCCTTCACCATCCTATAGTTACTCCAGGGTGACGTCGCACCCAGATGGAGGAGAATGGGGAGGCAGCGGCGTACTGGGAGCACTGGGAGGGTGTACTGGGAGCACTGGGGGGGGGTGTACTGGTTTTGGCAGGGGGATGCAGAGGTTTTTGGGGTGACCCTGGTGTTTTTGGGGGGGCTCCCTCCAGATCCTGACGGGGGAGGACTGGAACGCGGTGATGTACGACGGCATCATGGCGTACGGCGGCCCCGTCTTCCCCGGGATGCTCGTCTGCGTCTACTTCGTCATCCTCTTCATCTGCGGGAACTGTGCGTGGGCATACTGGGAGCACTGGGAGGGACTGGGAGGGGGGTGCGGGGTAACTGGGAGGGACTGGGAACGGAGCAGGGGGTAACTGGAAGGAACTGGGAAGGGAGACCGAGGGGCTGGTGCGGGCGACACCGGGCTGGGAAACGGAGATGGGGTGGGGTGGGAGGGAACTGGGAGCGGGAGCGAACCTGGCGAGAGGGGTACTGGGAGGATACTGGGAGGATACTGGGAGGATACTGGGAGCACTGGTTGACCCTTTTCTCCCCGCAGACATCCTCCTCAACGTCTTCTTGGCCATCGCCGTCGACAACCTGGCCGACGGCGACAACATCAACTCAGGGGGTGACAAAAAGTGAGCTCGGACGTCGGGGTCCCTTTGGGGGGGGGGGGGGGGTGTCCCCTTGGGTGCCTGGGTCCTTTTGGGGGGGTCCCCTGGGTGTGGGTCCCTTTTGGGGGGGGGGGGTGTCTCCCAGACACCTGGCTCCTCTGTCTGAGCCCCCCCCGTTCCCCCCAAAACAGGGAGAAGGCCGGGGCGGGGAGCCAGGACGTGAGTGTGAAGGTGAGTGTGAGCGGGGTGTGCCCCCCCCCCCCAGCCCCCCAAGTGTGCACGCCCCTTGCACACTCAGCTCCCCCCCCCCCCCCAAATCCGTCCCCAGGTTGAGGGGGAGCAGCCGGAGGAGGAGGAGGAAGAGGAGGGGAGCGAGGAAGGTGAGTGTCACCCGGCGGGGGGCGGGAGCTGGGGTGTCGGGGTGACAGCGCGCGGACGCCTGTGTCCCCTACAGGTGACGAGGAGACCGGGGGGGAGCGGGAGAGTTTGGGGGGGCCCCGGCTGGAGTCCCTGGAGGAGCCCCCCAAAACCAAAGTGGTGCCGATCCCCGAGGGCAGCGCCTTCTTCCTGCTGGGCAGCACCAACCCGTGAGACAGGGCACTGGGCGGGACTGGGGATACTGGGGGTACTGGGAGCACTGGGATTGGGGGGTACTAGGGGCACTAGGACTAGAGGCACCGGGCAGGACTGGGGATACTGGGGGTACTGGGAGTACTGGGAGCACTGGGACTGGAGATACTGGGGGCACTGGGATGGGAGGTACTAGGAGCGCTGGGGGCACTGGGAGCACTGGGACTGGGAGCAGTTAAGACTGGGGGTACTGGGGGCACTGGGACTGGGGACAAACTGGAAGAAGGACTGGGAGTACTGGGACTGGGGGGACTGGGAGCACAAACGGGGAGCACTGGGACTGGGGACACAAAGTGGGGGGGACCTGGGACTAACTGGGGTGGGGGGAAGGTGTCTGGTAAACTGGGACGGAGGGGAGTAACTGGGAGTAACTGGGAGTAACTGGGAGTAACTGGGAGCACTGGTGCTCGGCGCAGGCTGCGGGTGCGGTGCCACGCCCTCATCCACCACCACGTCTTCACCAACCTCATCCTCGTCTTCATCATCCTCAGCAGCGTCTCGTTGGCCGCCGAGGACCCCGTCCGCGCCCACTCACCCCGCAACCACGTGGGATACTGGGCAAACTGGGATGAACTGGGACAAACTGGGCGGGGGGGGGGGAGGGGGCAGGGGAGTGGGTGTTAATTCACCCCATAACCGCACGGGATCTGCTCGCCCTGGGGGGGGGGCAGAAATGTGGGGTGCTTGGGGAGGTTTGGGGGGGCCCTGGGGGTTTGGGGGGGCTCTGGGGAGGTTTGGGGGGCTCGGGGGGGGTGGGGGGTGTCAGGGTCACCCCGTTTCCCCCCCCCCCCCAGATCTTGGGCTACTTTGACTACGCCTTCACCTCCATCTTCACCGTGGAGATCCTGCTCAAGGTACGCCGGGGGGGGTGGGGGGTGTCCCCTGGGGTTTTTTGGGGGGTCCCCATGGTTTTTGGGGAGTCCCTGAGGTTTGGGGGAGGGGGGGGTCCCAGATGTCGGGGTTCACGGCCTCCCCCAGATGACGGCCTTCGGCGCCTTCCTGCACAAAGGCTCCTTCTGCCGCAACTGGTTCAACCTCCTCGACCTGCTGGTGGTCGGCGTCTCCCTCATCTCCTTCGGCATCCAGTGAGCTGCTGCGGGCGGAACTGGGAGGCACTGGGAGCGCTGCCGGGGGCACTGGGAGCATTGCTGGGGGCACTGGGAGTGCCGTTGGGGGACTGGGAGGCACTGGGAACGCCGTTGGGGGGACTGGGAGGCACTGGGAGCACTTGGAGTGCTTTTAGAGGCACTGGGATCAGTGTTAGGGGCACTGGGAGTGCCACTGGTGGTACTGGGAGCACTGGATGGGGGTGTTGGAACATGCTGGGAGTGCTGCTGGGTGCACTGGGGGTACTGGGAGGCACTGGAAGTGCTGCTGGGAGCACTGGGAGGCACTGGGAGTGCTACCGGGCACAGCGGGGGCACTGGGAGTGCAACTGGGGGCACTGGGAAAACCACTGTTGTCACTGGGGAGGGTACAAGGAACGTCACTGGGAGTACTGGGAGCGCCGCTGGGGGCACTGGGAGTGTTACTGGGAGGCACTGGGAGCACTGGTGTCCCCCGGCGCCCGCGGCAGCTCCAGCGCCATCTCGGTGGTGAAGATCCTGCGGGTGCTGCGCGTCCTGCGGCCGCTGCGAGCCATCAACCGCGCCAAGGGCCTCAAGGTGCGGCACTGGGAGGCACTGGGAGCACTGGGAGGGCCCGTGGTGTGCTGCAGGCTGTACTGGTGGGACTGGGAGGCGCTGGGACCCCCCCCGCGTGTGGGGTGTTACTGGTGTCGCTGGGGGGATGGGACTGGGAGCTGGGGGTCCCCCTGGCGCTGCTGGTGTCATGGATGACGTCAGTGGCAGTGTCGTGATGTCACAGGTGTCCCCTCGTCCTTTTATCCGGGTGTCCCGATGTCACCAGCACAGGGTGTCCGGGTGTCCCTGGTGTCACCAGCACAGGGTGTCCCCGCTGTCACGGTGTTCCCAGTGTCCGTGTGTCCCCATTGTCCGGGTGTCCCCGGCATCCCGTTGTCCCCAGCACACGGTGTTCCCACTGTCCCTGTTCATGTCCCCTGGTTGTTCCCGTTGTCCCCGCGTCCGGCTGTCCCCAGCGTCCAGCTGTCCCCACGTCCCCAACGTCGGTCCGTCGCTCTGTCCCCAGCACGTGGTGCAGTGCGTCTTCGTGGCCATCCGCACCATCGGCAACATCATGATCGTCACCACGCTGCTGCAGTTCATGTTCGCCTGCATCGGGGTGCAGCTCTTCAAGGTGTGGGGGGGGGGACACACGACACATGGGACAGACCCCCACACACACCCCCGGGGGGGTCCCCCAAACCCCCCCCACGAGGGGGTTGGGGTCCCCCAACAGCCCCCCCCCCCCAGGCTTGGGGTCCCCCTGACCCCCCGGGTTCCGCAGGGGAAGTTCTACAGCTGCACGGACGAGGCCAAGCACACGCCTGGAGAGTGCAAGTGGGTCCCGGCCCCCCCCCCCCCCCCGGCTGACACCACCCCCCCCACACCCCCACTGCCCTGCTGGGCCCCCAGAGGGAGCGGGAGTGGGAGAGGGAGTGGGAACGGGAGTGGGAGTGAGGGTAGGTTGGGAGTGCAGGGCGAGCGTTAGGCGAGCGTAGGTTGTAGGTAGCGAGGGAGCGTGGGTTGAGTGAGTGGAGTGGGAGTGTAGGCATGAGGGTAGGCTGAGTGTGACTGTAACTTGAGTATGAGTGTAGGCATTGAGTGTAGATGTGAGTGTAGCTTGAGTGAGTGTAGGCTGAATATGAGTGTTCCTTGAGTGAGTTTAGATTGTGAGTGTAGTTTGAGTATAGGCTGGTTGTAAGTGTGAGTGTAGGTTGAGTGTGAGTGTACATTGAGTGTGAGTGTAGACTGAGTGTAGCTTCAGTGAGTGTAGATAAGAGTGTGAATGTAGATTGAGTAGATTGTGAGTGTAGTGCGAGTGTAGGCTGAGTGTCAATGTAAATATCACTGTAGAGAGTGTAGGCTGAGGGTGTAGCTTGTGAGTGTAGTTTGAGTGTAGACAGAGTGCAAGTATAGGCTGAGTGTGAGTGTAGATTGAATGTGAGTGTAGGCTGAGTATGAAGTGTAGATTGAGTATAGGATGAGCGTGAGTGTAGCTTGAGTGTGTGTAGATGTGAGCTTGAGTGTGTTGATTGTTCGTGTGAGCGTAGGCAGAGTGTAGCTCGAGTGGGAGTGTAGACACAAGTGTAAGCTCTGTGTACGTGTGTGGGTTGTGAGTGTAGCCAGAGTATATTGTGAGTGTAGAGCGAGTGTGAGTTCAGGGTCTGTGTGGGGAGTGTGAGTGGAGGCTGTACCTGTGTCCATGTCCCGCAGTGTGCCCACTGCGTCACTGTGTCCCCCGGTGTCCCCTGCCCCGCTGATGGCCATGGGCAGGGGCTCATTCGTGGTGCCGGGGTGGTGTCTGTCACCCCCTGGGTGCGGTGTCACCCATTGTCGTGGGTGTCCCCTACCCACTGTCCCCCTCCTCCCCACACAGGGGCACCTTCCTGGTGTACAAGGATGGGGACGTCTCCCACCCGTCGGTGCGGGAGCGCCTCTGGCACAACAGCGACTTCAACTTCGACAACGTGCTGGCGGGGATGATGGCGCTCTTCACCGTCTCCACCTTCGAGGGCTGGCCCGCGTGAGTCACCCCCGGGGGGACGGTGACACTTGACCCCCCCCCCCCCCACGGTGGTGGATACCTCACCCCCCCACACCCCCCCTCCCCGTGTGTGTGTGTGTCCCCCTCAGGCTGCTGTACAAGGCCATCGATGCCAACGCTGAGGACCAGGGTCCCATCTACAACTACCGGGTGGAGATCTCCATCTTCTTCATCGTCTACATCATCGTCATCGCCTTCTTCATGATGAACATCTTTGTCGGCTTCGTCATCATCACCTTCCGGGCGCAGGGGGAGAGCGAGTACCGCAACTGCGAGCTGGACAAGAACCAGGTGCCCGGGGACGCCGCGGTGTCACCTCGTCACCCTCCCTGTACGTGGTGGTATCCCCCGTGACAGCCGGCTCTGTGTGTGTGTGTGTGTGTGTGTGTCCCTGCTACACCCCGCAGCGGCAGTGCGTGGAGTACGCCCTGAAGGCGCAGCCGCTGCGGCGCTACATCCCCAAGAACCGCAGCCAGTACCGCGTCTGGGCCATGGTCAACTCCACCGCCTTTGAGTACATCATGTTCGTCCTCATCCTCCTCAACACCATCGCCCTGGCTGTCCAGGTGGGGTGGGGTGGGGTGGGGGGAGACCCTGAGGGGTCCTGGGGGTGGTGGTTAAAGACCCCCCCCCTCTGCGTCATCCCCCCAAAGCACTACGAGCAGTCCAAGCCCTTCAACTACGTGATGGACCTGCTCAACATGGTGTTCACGGGGCTCTTCACCGTCGAGATGGTGCTCAAGATCATCGCCTTCAAACCACGGGTAGGCTTGTGCGAGGAGGGAGGGGGTGAGTGCGTCGCACGAGGAGGGGGGCCCTCACTCCCCGCCCCCACCCCCCCTTGTGCGCAGCACTACTTCTGCGACGCCTGGAACACCTTCGACGCCCTCATCGTGGTGGGCAGCGTGGTGGACATCGCTGTCACAGAGGTCAACGTGAGTCACCCCCCACTTTTCCCCGGGGAGTGTTTCCCCCCCAACCCCCGTGTCTGTGGTCCTCGCACACATCTCTGTCTCCATCCATCTCCATCCGTGGTTCCTCACGCCCGCGTGCGACAGAACGGGGGTCATGTTGGTGAGGTACGGGGGTGTCCTCTGGTTCGGGGGGGGGAGTGCAGGAGTTTTGGGGTGTCCCTCACACCCTGCTGTGCCCCCCCCCGCAGAGCTCAGAGGACAGCTCCCGCATCTCCATCACCTTTTTCCGGCTGTTCCGGGTGATGCGGCTGGTGAAGCTGTTGTCCAAGGGCGAGGGCATCCGCACCCTGCTCTGGACCTTCGTCAAGTCCTTCCAGGTGGGATGGTGGCGGGGGGGACACGCAGCGGGACACGGCGCGGGGACACACGCACCCCCCCCTCACACCCTGCTCCATCCCGCACAGGCCCTGCCCTACGTTGCTCTCCTCATTGCCATGATCTTCTTCATCTACGCCGTCATCGGCATGCAGGTGAGGGGCCTTGTGTGAGCGCCGCATGTGCGCACACACACACCCCCACCCCCCCCACCCCCCCAGTGCAAGGGGGGGTCCCGCAAGCCCCCTGTCCCCCCCAGACCTTCGGGAAGGTGGCGCTGCAGGACGGGACCCAGATCAACCGCAACAACAACTTCCAGACCTTCCCCCAGGCCGTGCTGCTGCTCTTCAGGTGGGGCCGGGGGGGGCTGTCTCTGGGGTCCCTATGGGATTTGGGAGCTCCCTGTAGGGTCTTTATTGCCCCTTGGGGTCTGTGGGTCACTGCACAGTTCCTATAGAATCCCTATAGCGTCCTTATGGGGTCCCTGTAGGGTCTGTGGTCTCCTTGCAGAGCCCCTATGGCATCCATAGCTCCCCGTGGGGTTCCTACAGGGTCTCCTGAGGTCTGCCAGTCCCTGCAGGGGTCCCTATGGGGCCTGGGGGCCCCTGCAGGGCTGCTCCAGGGGTTGGGGGGGTTCTGCAGGGGCCCTATAGGGTCCAGAGGGGCCCTATAGGGTGGCGCTGGGTGTGTGGGGCGCAGGTGCGCCACGGGGGAGGCCTGGCAGGAGATCATGCTGGCCAGCCTGCCGGGCAAGCGCTGCGACCCCGAGTCGGACGCGGGGCCGGGCGAGGAGTTCACCTGCGGCAGCAACTTCGCCATCGTCTACTTCATCAGCTTCTTCATGCTCTGCGCCTTCCTGGTGAGCCCCACGGTGCCCCCGCTCCATGGCGGCACTGCCCCACACAAACCACTGACACCCCTGCAACGGCACGTTGTCGCGTGTGTGTGTCCCAGATCATCAACCTCTTTGTGGCGGTGATCATGGACAACTTTGACTACCTGACGCGCGACTGGTCCATCCTGGGCCCCCACCACCTGGATGAGTTCAAGCGCGTCTGGTCCGAGTACGACCCCGCTGCCAGGTCTGTCGCTGTCACGCACGCACACACCCCTCCAACACCCCCAGCCAGGGGGGACCCCATGACCCCCCCCCTCCCCCACCCCTGCACACCCCACAGGGGCCGCATCAAGCACCTGGACGTGGTGACGCTGCTGCGCCGGATCCAGCCCCCACTGGGTTTTGGGAAGCTCTGCCCCCACCGCGTCGCCTGCAAGGTCAGCCAGGGTTCTTGGTGGGCGGGGCGGGGGGAGGTACCCGGACACCTGGGTTCACACATGCACCCCCCCCCCTTCCTGTCACCCCAGCGCCTGGTGGCCATGAACATGCCCCTCAACTCGGATGGGACCGTGACCTTCAACGCCACCCTCTTCGCCCTGGTCCGCACCTCCCTCAAGATCAAGACGGAAGGTTGGGAAGTGGGGGGGCCCGGAGGCCTGGGGTGTGACGGTCAGGGCGGGGGCATCCCCCAATTCCTTGCTGTGTGCCCCCCTCCCCAGGGAACCTGGACGTGGCCAACAAAGAGCTGCGCGCCGTGGTCAAGAAGATCTGGAAGAGGACGAAGCCCAAGCTGCTGGACGAGGTCATTCCCCCGCCTGAAGGTGAGCAAGTGTGTCCGTCCCCACCAGCCCCCTGGGAGGGGGGGCGTCACCCCTTGGGGACCCCAGCACCCCTGACCCTGCTGTGTCCCGTCCCCCCCCCCCCTGCCAGAGGAGGAGGTCACCGTGGGCAAGTTCTACGCCACCTTCCTGATCCAGGACTATTTCCGCAAGTTCCGGCGGCGGAAGGAGCGGGGGATGCTGGGCCCCAACGCTGGCCCCAGCAATGAGTGTGTGCTCCAGGTGGGCACCCCCCTCCCCCCGGGGCGGGGGCTGTGGGGAGGGGTGGGGGTTGTCATGGTGACACCCCCCCCACCCACTGTGCTCCCCTCCCCAGGCCGGGCTGCAGACGCTGCAGGCACTGGGCCCCGAGATGCGACGGGCGCTGAGCTGCGACCTGGAGGGCGAGGATGGCCATGCCGCCACCGAGGAGGAGCAGCTGACCTATGCTGTAAGCCCCGCCCCTCACCTGCAGGGCACGCCTACTGGCCACACCCTTGATGCACGGCCACGCCCACCGCAAAAGCCCCACCCCTCTTGCCCACAGGCTCCTGAGACTCTGTACGGCTCCGCCCCCAGCCCCCCGCTCCTGGGGGAGCCCTCCCCAGCCGCCAGCCCGGTCCCCACCGAGGGAGAGGACCCCGCGCCCCTTCCCCACATCGTGACCCATCGCCTCGGCAGCAGGTACGGAGGGGGCACCCAGACACTGGGGGTGTGGGGTGGATGTGGGGGTCCCTGGGGGCAACAGGGGCTCCCACGGCCCTGTGTGCAGGCGGTGGTCGGAGGGGGGGAGGCAGGAAGAGCCAGCCCCCCCCGCGGATGGGGAGGAGCTGGGGGGAGACCCGGGGGATGGCAGCCACGAAGAGGACCTGGAGGGCTCCGCCCCCCGCCACCCGTGGGCCGGGGACAGGTACCGCGCCACCCGTGTCTCCTGTAACACCTGGGGGAACCCCCCCACCCTGGAGGGTCAGCCCCCTAACACCTTGTCCCTGTCCTCAGGCGGCTGGGGACCGTGCCCGCGCCCCAGCCCCCCCGCTGGGCGGGAGAGGGGCCGCGGGGGGGGTCGCTGCCGCTGCCCCCCCGGCACTTCGCCCTCCACAACGGGGCCCTCGAAGGGCAGCAGCTCAAGCGGCGGCGCCTCCTGCCGCCCACCCCCGCAGGTAGGGGCGGGGCACGAGGGGAGGGGCTTGCGAGGAGAGGCGGGGTCTCCAGTGAGACACACCCCCTCCTCTCCGCGGCCGGGCCCTCGTGTCCGGGACACGCACGACGCTGACCGACACCCCCCCCCGCCCTGCTCCCCAGGGCGGAAGCCCTCCTTCACCATCCAGTGCCTGCGGCGCCAGGGCAGCTGCGAGGACGAGCCCATCCCGGGCACCTACAACCCCTCGGGCCCTCCCGGCCCCGCACGGCCCCAGGTACCACCACGCGTGACACACGAGTGGAACACACACGCGTGTCTCTCACACACACACACACACTCTCTCTCTGTGCCATCCTCCTCGCAGGGTTATGGCAGCTCCGAGACGTGGCGCCTGGGGGGCTCCTCGCACGCCTGGGCCACGGCCCCCACCCGCGGCCATGTCCTCTATGCACCCCTCATCCTGGTGGAGGGAGGGCCGCCACCGGGAGGAGGCGGCGGCGGTGGGGGAAGCCTCCCCCCACTCTCACGTTGGTTCGTGGGGGACCGTGGGCCTCCCGGCCCCCTCCGCCTGCGACCCTGTGGCCCTCGGGACACACTGGCCCGGGGCTCTGCCGACAGCCTGGTGGAAGCCGTGAGTGCACGGGGACACACACAAAAACCGGGGGGGGGGGGGGGGGGGCGGACACGACCCACACAACGCCCCGAGCCGGTGCCAGCTCCTTTCCCCGCCCCACTCCCTGCCCCACAGGTGCTCATCTCGGAGGGGCTGGGGCTGTTTGCCCGGGATCCCAAATTCGTGGCCGTGGCCAAACGAGAGATCGCCGACGCCTGCGACATGACCATGGACGAGATGGAAAGCGCCGCTACCGATCTCCTCACCCGCCGCCGCCGCTCCACACCTCCTCCCGCTCCCGCCGCCGCCGCCGTCTACAGCGACGAGGAGCCGCTGAGGCCGCCGGCCGAGGAGGAACTGGCCGACGAGATGGCCTGTGTCGGCGGGCTCTAGGACCCGGCTGCCCCTCCCGCAGGGCCGCAATAAAGGCTGCGAACTGGAGGGAGGTGTTTACAGGGGTCACTGGGAGCGGGGGGGGAATTACCTCCAAAAAAATAAAGGTTTTTCCTCAAAAAAAAAGGAATTTTCCTCAAAGGAAAAAAAAAAAGGGTTTACCTAAAAAAAGACGGCTTTAACTCAAAAAAAACAAACAAACAAAAAGATGTCTCGTCCCCCCCCCCCCGAAAAGAGGATTTTTTTTTTTTTCCTTCAAAATGGGGGGGAGGTGTGTGTCCTCAAAAAACGGTTGGTTTTTGGGTGGGGTTTTTTTTTTTTTTTCCTTAAAAAAAGGAGGGGCTTACCACCCTCCAAAAAGAAAAAAGATGAGATTTCCTCAAAAAACCCAAAGGAGTTTCCAAAAAAAAATATTTTTTTCCTCAGAAGAAAAGTTACCGCAAAAAAAAAAAAAGGGGGGGGTCCTCAAAAAAAGGAGGGGCTCTAACCTCAAAAAGAGATTTTTTTTTCCCCCCCCTCAAAAAAAAGGGGGTTAGCTAAAAAAAAAAGTTTTTCCTTCAAAAGAAAAGGGTTTTATTAAAAAAAAAAAAGTTTTACCTCAATAAAAGGGAGGGGGTTTAACCTCAAAAAAAAAGGCAAGGTTTCCCTTCAAAAAAAAAAAAAAAAAAAGGATTTTTCCTCAACAAAGGGAGTTTCCTCAAAAAAAAAAAAAAATTGCGGGTTTTGTTTTTTTTTCTTCCCCCCCCAATAGTTTCTACCTCAAGAAAAGGATATTTACCTCAAAATTAAGGGTGGGTGTTTGGTTGGTTGGGTTTTTTTTTTTTTAAGAGAAAAAAAAAAGTTTCCTCAAAAAAAAAAAAAGTTTTACTCCAAAAAAATTTTACCTAAAAAAAAAAAAGAGTTCTACCTCAAGTAAAGGTATTTACCTCAGGGAGAGGGATTTTTTTTTTTTTTACATCAGGAAAACGGATTTTTCCTCAGAAAGGGTAAATTTTTACCTCACAGAGGAGGTGTGGTTTGGTTTTTTTTTTTTTTAACTTGAAGAAAGGTGGTTTTATCACAAAAAAAATTTGTATGTAACCTCAGGCAGATTTTACCTCAAGGAGTAGCTTTTACCTCAGGAAAAGGGTTGTTTTTTTTTTTTTTTAACCATAGAAAAGGTAAATTTTTACCTCACAGAGGAGGTGTGGTTTGTTTTTTTTTTTTTTTTTTTTTAACTTGAAGAAAGGTGGTTTTATCACAAAAAAAATTTGTATGTAACCTCAGGCAGATTTTACCTCAAGGAGTAGCTTTTACCTCAGGAAAAGGGTTTTTTTTTTTTTTAACCTTAGAAAAGGTAAATTTTACCTCACGGAGCAGGAATTTACTGCAGGAAACAGGACTTCTTCCCTTAGGGAGGGGGATTTTTACCTCAGGAAAGGGGTGTAGTAACTCAAGAAAAGTTTTACTTCAGGAAAAGGGGTTGCTTTACCTCAGGAATGGTCACTTTTACCTCACAGAAGGTGGTTTTGCCGCAGGAAAGAGAATTTTTCACCTCAGGGAGACGGATCTTGTCTAAAAAAGGGTAACTTTACCTCGCCAAAGACATTTTTACCTCAGGGGAGGGTGGTTGGCCGGGCGGGGGGAGGGAATCGCTCCAGGCTTAACTCGGCGGAGGAACCAACGGCCGCCACCTCGCGCCGCCGCCGCCACCTGCCCGGAGCCTCGCTCCTCTCCGCCCTCCCATTGGCGGAGACCGCGACCAATAGGGAAGCACCTCAGCGCCTCCACTCCGCCCTCCTCGCGGCGCATGCGCAGTACGAAACCTCGCCACATGTCCGCGGTTTTGGGGGGGGCTTAAATTCCCCCCCCCCCCAATCACCCAAATCCCTTTTAGCCTCCAAAGTTTAATAATAATAAAAAAAAATCATAATACAATAAAATAAGGCCCCCCCGTCCCCGCCCCGCTACAAAGAGCCCGAGACTGTTAGTGTCGGCGGGGGGGGGCAGGGGGGCCCCAAATCCGCCCCCCCCCAACCCCATCCCCCCCACCCCCCCAATCCTATAAAAAACCCGGTGCGGGGGGGGGGTGTGGGTGGGGTGGCTGGCCCTGCTGTGCTGGTTGGGCCCCCCCCCCCCCCCCGGTTTGGGGGGGACCCCCGGACCCCCATCTGTGTGTGTGTGGGCCCCCCCCCGGGGGGGGGCTTAACGATACAAAAGAAATCAACTCAAATAATTACATCGCGGGGGGGGGGGGGGGGAAGGGGGGAGCCCCCCCAGTCCAGGGTTGGGTTGGGTGGGGGGGTTTGTGGGCACCGGGGTGGGGGGGCCCGGCGTGCCCCCCCCCCCAAGTCCCTCCCCCACCGCCGGCAGGCGCGTCCGTCCGAGCTGGGGGCTCCACGTCACGAGTCCTGGGGGGGTACAGAGGGGATCTGGGGGGGGCACCCCATAGCTGCACCCCAAAACCCCATGGGGAGCCCATACCCTGGTTGGGGGGGGGGGGGTATCTCCTGGCCGTAACCCCACCACTCCTTGCTGTCAGGAAATAGGGGTGCCCCCCCCCAACACTGGGCCTGCACCCCACAACCTCCACTGTGGGGCCCCCCCCCCCCCCCATAACTCCCCCTATCCCCCCCCGGGACCCCCCCCCCATAACCCCCCCAAATCACCCCATAGCTCCCCCAGGGACACCCCCCATCCCCATAACCCCCCAAATCACCCCATGACCCCCCCATCCCCATAACACCCCCAAATCACCCCATAGCCCCCCCATGCTCCTCCAGAGACACCCCCCCCCATCCCCATAACCCCCCCCTATACTCCTCCTGGGACCCCCCACAACCCCCCACCCCAAATTCAGGGTGTACGCCCCCCCCTCCTCCCCCCAACCACACTCACCCCCGGGGTGTGGGGGCCGGGCGGGGGGCTGTCCCGGGGGGTCCCCCCCTCGGGACCCCGACTCCTCTTTGGCTCCAGCTCCTCCTTGGCCAGGGCGGGGAGGTCACCCCGCTCCACCCGGCGTTTCCGACGTCTTTCGGGGTCCCGGCCACGGGCGCGAGCCCCCCGCCGCTCCGCCTGCTCCAGCTGAAAATAGGGGGGACACACACACCCCCCCCATCAGCAACACACACACCACCCCACACCCCCCCCCCCCCAAATTCAAGGGGTCCCCAGGAGTTATAGGGAAAGGGGAATTTGGGGTCCCCAGGGAGGTTTAAGGTGATTTTGGGGACCCCCATCTCGATGAAGAGGGCATGGGGAAGAGCATAGGGATGGGTTTGGGGTCCCCAGGGGGGTTTTGGGGTCCCTGGGGGGGGGGGGGTTCAGGGGTCCCTACCTTGATATAGGGCAAGGGGAGCAGCATGGGGATGGTTTTGGGGTCCCCCCGGGCAGTTTGGGAGTGGTTTTGGGGGGGGGGAACAGCACATTTCTCAGACCCCAGGGGACGGTTTGGGGTGGCTGTGGGGTGATGGGGGCAGTTTTGGGGTCCCTGAGGGTGGTTTGGGGCAGTTTGGGGCTCTGGGGTCCCTGAAGGGGGTTGGGGAAGTTTTGGGGTCCTGGGGATGCTTTGGAGCAGTTCTGAGGGTTCTGGGGACACGTCGGGATGGTTTTGGGGTTCTGGGGAGGGTTTGGGACATTTCTGGGGTCCCAAGGGTGCTTAGGGCAGTTCTGGGGTCCCCAAAGGCAGGTTGGAGGAGCTCTGGGGTCACTTTTGGGGGGATTATGGGGTTCCCAGGGTCATTTGGGGACACTTTGGGGATCTGCTGGCACTTTGGAGCAGTTCTGGGGTCCTGGGGATGCATTGGGGTGTTTTTAGGGTTCTGGGGAGGGGGTTCAGTGGTTCTGGGGTCCCAAGGGTGGTTTGGAAGAGTTTTGGGGTCCTGGGGGACACTTTGGGGGGGGTTCTGGAGTCCCTGAGGGGGCTTGGGAAAGTTCTGGGGTCCCTGAATGTGGTTTGGGGACACTGTGGGGTGATTCCGGGACCCTGGGGACACCTTGGGGCAGTTTCAGGGTCCTGAGGGACACCTGGGGAAGTTTTGGGGTCCTGGGGGTGCTTTAGGGCAGTTCTAGGGTACCCAAGAGTGTTTTGGGGCCATCTTGGGGTCCTGGGGGTATTTTCTGGGGGGTCTTGGTGTCCATGAGAATGGTTTGGGGCAGTTTTGGGGTCCTGGGGGTGCTTTGGAGCAGTTCTAAGGGTCCTGGGGATACGGTGGGGTGTTTTGGGGGTTCTGGGGTCCCAAGAGTGGTTTGGGGCACTTTGGGGGTCCTGGGGACTCTTTGGGGGGGTTCTGGGGTCCCCAGGGTGCTTTGGAAGAGTTTTGTCATCCTGGGTGTGCTTTAGGGCAGTTTTGGGGTCCCTGTGGGTGTTTTGAAGCGGTTTTGGGTGTCCTAGGGGTGCTTTAACGCAGTTTTGGGGTCCCTAAGGGTGATTTAGGGCAGTTTTGCGGTCTCCAAGTATTCCGGGGAATCCAAGGGCCCCACTTTTTTGGATCCCCGAGGTGCTTTCGGGGTCCTGGAGACACTTTGGAGGGATGCTGTGGTTGAGGGGTGGGGGGTGTCTGGTGGCCAGAGGGTATTTTGGGGGTTCAGGGGTTCCCCCCCCCCCACCCCGTACCTCGAGGAGGAGACGGAAGAGCGGGAGGGGGGGCGGGCGGGCGGCCTGCAGCAACCGCCAGATGCTCTGGGCCTCATCCAGCGTCACCTCCAGCAGGTCCCCCTCCATCATCAGCTCCTCCAGCGGCCGCCGCGCCCCCTCCGCCAGCTCCAGCACCGGGCCCTGCAGCCGCGGCAGCGCCGCGCTCAGCGCCTCCAGCTCTGCGGGGACACCGCGTCACCGGGGGGGGCACCGCGACGCCGCCAGGGCGCCACGGCGCGGGGGAACGTGCTGGACACGTACCCAACCCCACCCCACCCACCCACCCCCCCCAGGCGCATACGGGATCCGCTGGGTCCCAGCACCGCGTGGGATCCACGGGGTTCACGCCTTGGCCCGGTACAAGGGATCTATAGGGCTACCGGGGGGGGGAATCTATAGGGCTGACGGGGGGGCCCTGGACTCATAGGGGATCCACCGGGTCCCAGCACCGCGTGGGATCCACAGGGTTCACGCCTTGGCCCGGTACAAGGGATCTATAGGGCTCACAGAGGGATCTATAGGGCTCAGGAGGAGCTATAGGGCTCACAGAGGGATCTATAGGGCTCAGGAGGAGCTATAGGGCTCACAGAGGCCCCTGGACTCGTAGGGGATCCACCGGGTCCCAGCACCGCGTGGGATCCACAGGGTTCACGCCTTGGCCCGGTACAAGGGATCTATAGGGCTCACAGAGGGATCTATAGGGCTCAGGAGGAGCTATAGGGCTCACAGAGGCCCCTGGACTCGTAGGGGATCCACTGGGTCCCAGCACCGTGTGGGATCCACTGGGCTCATGTGGGATCCGCGTCTTGTCTTAGTACAAGGGAGCTATAGGGCTCACAGAGGGATCCACTGGGTCCCAGCACCACATTGGATCCTACGGGGTTCACGTGGGATCCCTGGAGTCCCAGTGCCCGTGTCCCCGTCCCGTCCCCCCCCGTGCTCAAAAGGGAGCCGTAGGGTTCGCATGGGATCCACTGGGTCCCAGCACCACGTGGGATCCCTGGAGTCCCATGTTGCCCTCGTGCGAGGGAGCTACAGGGCTCACAAAGGGATCTATAGGGCTCACGGAGGCTCCCTGGAGTCCCACAGTGGCCGCTGTACTCATACGGGATCCACCGGGTCCCAGCACCACGTGGGATCTTATGGGGTTCACAAGGGATCCCTAGAGTTCCATATTATCCCGGTCCTGCTGAGGGATCTATAGGGCTCACGTGGGATCCCTGGAGTCCCAGTGCCCCCTGTACTGACGAGGGAGCCACTGGATCCCCCAGTTCCCCCACCCCACCCCGTGCTCACAAGGGAGCCATGGGTGTCACGTGGGATCCACTGGGTCCCCCAGCATCACGTGGGAGCCCTGGAGCCCTCCCAGCCCACACCCCCCCGTGCTCACATGGGATCTACTGGATCCTCCTCCAGGGCTTGGCTCATGCACTCGGGGGGCCTGTGGCAGAGCCCCACTAGCGTCCCCTGTCCCCGCCCTCCCTTTAAACCCGTAAGGGATCCAGTTGATCCCCTAGTGACCCCCCCGTACTCGCACGGGATCTACAGGACTTCAGGAATCCCACACGTGAGCCCTGCAGCGGGATCTTACGTGAACCCTACAGACGGGCAGGATCCCCCCCCCCCCGCACTCAGGTGGGCTCCCCGGAGTCCTGCGGGGGATCCGGTGGATCCCAGCAGCCCCCCGGCTCCTCCCAGGGGGATCCACCAAAGCTCCCCTCAAAGCTCCCCCCCCAAGATCCCACTCACCCGAGGGCAGGGGACCGTTCTTCTCCGGGCTGGGGGCATCGCCGTTCTCCACCGACACCTGGGGAAGAACGACACAGCATTTAATGGGGGGGGGCGCGGAAAAATTTACCTCCCCCAGCCCCCAAAATCTGCCCCCAGCACCCCAAAAAACCCTCCCCTCCACCCCCCCCCCCCCCCCCTTCCAAACCTTGGTCTGCTCGTTGCGGCTGGTTTCCCGCAAAGCGCCGGTCCCGTCCCCGTGCAGGCGATGCCGAAGAGCCGCCAAGCGTTCCAAAGGGCCGGCTACGTCGGGAGAAGCGAGGAGCTGACGGGCGCGATCCTGCCAAGTGATGGCTCGTTCGGTCAAACACTGCAAAGCTTCGCCCTCCGGCAATCGAACCGGCAACTTCTGAAGAGCCACCAACAACGCCAAGATGGTTTCCAAACGAGGACGCCGCGATCGTTGGCAAAGAGGGCAGAGAAATTTGGCGTCCCACTCCCACCAAGCCGGAGAGGGTTTTTGAGAACCCAAACGGGGCCAGGCTACGCAAGCGCCGTGAAACCAGTCCCGGCAGAGCTGGCACTGCAGCATGCCGGGGCTCGCCGGTTGCCCGCAGACGCAAGATGGTGGTCCGGGACCCGGGAGAGGCGGCGCGGCTTTTTGGGCGTTGGCGTGACGTAGCCGGAGCATCCCCTCCTTTTCTTTCTGCTCCCCTTCTTTAAACGCCACGATCTGGGGAACGGGGTGGGGGGAAAGAACAAAAAAAAAAACAAAAAAAAAAAAAGGGGGGGGGGAGGCGGGGACGTGAGCAGTGGGGGGGATGTGGGGTGCCCCCCACCTCAAAAAAAAAAAAAACCACCCCCCGCTGCTCACCACAGCGCCGGGATCGCGGAGATCCTGAGCCGACAGCCCCAAGCTCTCGGCGTCCAGTTTGTAAAGCCCCGGCTCCTGCCGCCACTTCAGCCGCTTGCTGCTGTCGGAGCCGGCGTCGGCGCAGGGACACAGCACCTACGGGGCCGTCGAGGGGGTCAGCGCGGTCCCCTGGACCCCCCCCCCCCCCCAAAATCCTTATCAAACCCCCTCCCCCTCACCTACCTCCAACAAAGTATAGCAGGAATTTTTCTTCAGGAAGGTACGGGAAGCTTTATCCCGCCAGGAATGAGCCGTGCCGACCTGCACCTCCAGTTGCCGCAGTTCCTCCAGCCGCACCGGTAGGTCCCGACCCACCGCCACCAACCCCTCCAGATCATCCAGGCAGGGGTAGTGGTCGCCGTTCTACGAGGGGAGGACACGGGGGTGAGATGAAAGGGGGGGAGGTGGTTTTTTTTAAAAGCCCCCCGCCCCAGGGTAAAAGGGGGTTCCCCGAAGCCCACCTGGATCTCCTCAACGTCGGCGATCCAGGCGCGGGCTTTGGCCAGGGCTTCTTTCAGCGCCTGGATGTTGGGCAGGAGAGCCGGGATGTTTTCCGCTTCCTTGATGATGGCGGCCAGCGTGGCCGGGGGGTGCTTCTGCCTGCGGGGAGGGGGTGAGAACCCAGGTTTTTGGCCGCTCGACACCCCCTCCCTGCCCCGAGATCCCAGAGACCCCCCTCAAAACAGACCTGGTTTCCCTCAGGAACGGAAGCAGCCAAACCCCAACCCTTTATCCCCGCTCCGGGGGACGCGGTGGGGGGCAGCCGCCAGCCCCTCCGCACCCCGGGGTGCAGCCCTCCCGCCGCGGGGTCGCATCCTGACCTGGCCTCTAAGCACATCTGAGCTTTCTCCTCCCAGCGCTGAGCGATGGTGAGCAGCTCCTGCAGCTCCGCCATGGCCACGTCGACGGCCGGGCTGGGGGCGACGGTACGGCCGGCCTGGATGAGACCCCTCATGACGGGGAGGGGGACACGAGCGCGAGGGGACCGCAGGGTGGCCGTCACCTCCTCTAACCAAGCGGCCTGGGCCACTTGTCGTTCCAAACGTCGACTTTCCGGCACCTCCACGCCCAACCGGGCTCCTCGCTCCAGCAATCCCCGCAAAGCCCCCTGTCCCGGCGGGGCGGATTCCAGCGCTGCCCTCGCCTCCGCTTGGAAGGCCTCCACGCGTTCCAGCAAGGTCTAAAAATAAAAAAAAAAAAAAAAAAATGGGGGTGACGGCATGAATGACATCACGTCCCCTTCCCTAAGGAAGTGGGGGGGGGGGACACGACACACAGATTGGGGGGGCACCCCCTAAACTCACCTGGACCTCGCCGATCTGGTGCATGACGCAGGGCAGCTGGTTCATCTGCTCCAGGAAGACGCGGAGCTCCTCCACCGTCAGCGAGGGCGCTGGTACCCTGCGGTTGTGTGTGTGGGGGGGGTTACGTCACTCCCGGGGTGACCGTTAGGGACGGGGCTGGGGGGGGACATGGTGGGGGGGGCAGCTGGGACCCCAGGGAGGGGCAGGACGGGGACGCGGGGGTGGCTGGGGGATGTGGGGGACGGGATGAGGACACGGGGGTACAGGACGGGGACACGGGGGTGGCTGGGGGACGTGGGGGACGGGATGGGGACGCAGGGGTGGCTGGGGGACGGGATGGGGACACGGGGGTACAGGACGGGGACACGGGGGTGGCTGGGGGACGTGGGGGACAGGACGGGGACACGGGGTGGCTGGGGGACAGGACGGGGGACAGGACGGGGGACAGGACGGGGGACAGGACGGGGGACAGGACGGGGACACAGGGGTGGCTGGGAGATGTGGGGGACGGGATGGGGTCTGTAGGGGACAGGACAGGGACACGGGGGTGACTGGGACCCACAGGGGATAGGATGGGGGACACGGGGGTGGCTGGGGCCCATGGAGGACGGGATGGGGGACGAGGGGACAGGATAGGGACACGGGGGTGACTGGCTGGGGTCCACGGGGGACAGGATGGGGACACGGGGGTGGCTGGGGGACAGCACATGGAACTGGCAGTGACCCAAAGCAACATGACAGGGACATGGGGAGGAGGAGGAGGAGCCGGGATGGTGACAAGGAGCTGCTGGGGACGCGGGGGCCGCTCACCCCGGGGACACGGGGGACACTCACCCGGTCTCCTGGGAGCTGATGAGCCCCAGGGCCTCGGAAACGCAGCGCTCGGCCTGACTCAGGCAGCCCTTGAGCCGATGCAGCAGCTCGTTCTCGGGGAATTTGCGCTCCCGCGCCTCCGACTCCAGCGCCCGCAGCTCCTCCAGCGCTGGCCGGGCACAGCCGGGGGGGTCAGGGCTGTACCCCAAAACCCCTCCGAGCTCCCCAAAAATCCCCTTTTTCCCCCCTCCCGGTCCCGATCTGTCCCCCGACTCACTCCGCTTGCGGCCATCCTCCACCTCCAGCGCGATGCGGACTTTGTTGGCCCAGGTGTCGAAGGACTCGGCTCGCACCTTCAGCTTGTGCAGCATGGCCGGCAGCTCGTCCAGCGTGTAGCGGTACCTGGGGGGGGGGGGGGGGGGGGGGCGGTCAGCGAGGGGTTTTGGGGGGGTCAGCAAGGGGTTTTTGGGGGGGTCACGGGGGCTGGGAAGTCATCAGGAGCCCAGGGTCCACCCCAAGGGTATGGCAGGAGCAAATCGGACTCCCTCAAAGCGTGCCCACGGCCCACCAACGGGCACCGTGGGGCTGCGGGGGCAGCCAGGGGGGCCCCGTGTCCCCCCGCCACCAGCATGAGGGGTGCAATAGAACCCCCAAATCATCCCTATGTGCATCCCCAGGGGCACACCAAGACCCCCAGCACCCCAAACCATACCCACGTCCCCCCCAGGGGCACACCACAACCCCCCAGCACCCCCAAATTGTACCCACATGTCCCCCCATGACACACCGACACCCCCAGCACCCCCAAACCCTACCCATGGCCCCCCCACGGGCACACCACAACCCCCAGCACCCCCAAACCCTACCCACGGCCCCCCCACGGGCACACCACAAACCCCAGCACCCCCAAACCCTACCCACGGCCCCCCCACGGGCACACCACAACCCCCAGCACCCCCAAACCCTACCCACGGCCCCCCCAGGGGCACACCGACATCCCCAGCACCCCCAAACCCTACCCACGGCCCCCCCACGGGCACACCACAACCCCCAGCACCCCCAAACCCTACCCACGGCCCCCCCACGGGCACACCACAACCCCCAGCACCCCCAAACCCTACCCACGGCCCCCCCACGGGCACACCACAACCCCCAGCACCCCCAAACCCTACCCACGGCCCCCCCACGGGCACACCACAACCCCCAGCACCCCCAAACCCTACCCACGGCCCCCCCACGGGCACACCACAACCCCCAGCACCCCCAAACCCTACCCACAGCCCCCCCACGGGCACACCACAACCCCCAGCACCCCCAAACCCTACCCACACGTCCCCCTCAGGGGCACACCACAACCCCCCAGCACCCCCAAACCCTACCCACGGCCCCCCTAGGGGCACACCGACACCCCCAGCACCCCGAAACCCTACCCACAGCCCCCCCAGGGGCACACCGACACCCCCAGCACCCCCAAACCCACCCCACATCCCTTCTTACAGACCCACCAAGGCCCGCAGCACCCCAAAACCATGCCCAAACCCCCCTACACCCCCACCCCCCCCCCCAAAAAAATAGTGGGGGCCCCCTCCCTTACCGGAGGTACTGCTTGCTGCGGGGGCACTTGCAGAGATCGTCCATGTGGTAGAGGCAGACGAGGCACTGGGGACAGTCGTAACAAGCCAGCGCCGACAAAAAACACGTCGTCTTACATTTATCGCACTGCCGCTCGTCGTCGGGGAGCAGCTCGAAAGCTTCCCGCTCTGCCTCCGTGATACCCTGGGGAGAAAAAAAAAAACCAAACAAACCATAAAAACACTGTCGTTGTGCTCGATGCAACCCCCCCTTTAATATTTTGGGGTCCCCCCACGCACCTTTTCCAGCAGAGCTTTGCGGAGTTTACGTTCCTCCTGCACCAGGACGAACATTTCTTTGTGAACGGCGGCCGCCAAGTTGAGGTCCAGCTTTTCGGGGCAAGCCGCCATCTTACAGATGAGTTCTTCGTGGGAGAAGACGCAGTAACGTCGCAAACGACGGTAGTGCTCGATGCACTGCCTGCCGGCGGGCAGCTGCGGGCAACGCTGGGCGTTAAGCGGGGGGGGGGGGCTCCTGAATTTAGGGGATCCCCCCCCTGCATCCCAAAACGCATGCCCAGACGGAGCCGGGCATACCCAGCTCAAATGGCAGCGGTGCCCCAAAATCCCGGCTCGATGCTTCCCCAAGCATCCTCCTCCGCCCCGAGAAGCGCCCAGCCCAAATTTGGGGTTTGCCCTGGATTTTTGGGGTCCAGATTTTGGGGGTGCAGGTAGCTCACCCAGTCGGCAGTACAGAAGTTGACGGCCTCGGCGAAGTTGTAACCCTGGTTGAAACCGCTGTGGTACGCCCGGGGGAAGGTGATGACGAACTCGCCGGCGCACTGGTTGGTCCGTACGACCTAAAAAGGGACAAAATTTGGGGTGAGGGGGGGGCGGTAAGGAGTTTTGGGGGGGCACCGAGGGGACCCCGATACTCACGGGGACACCGTGGGCCATGAGGGTGTTGGGGTTCATGAGGGTGACGAGTTGGTGGAGCAGGTCGGGCTGGCTTTCAAAGAGCTCCGGCGTCAGCTTCTTCATCACCTCTTCCAGGTGCTCTGCCGCGAAGGAGGGGACCCCGTACCACGTCTTGGGCTCACCCCTGGAGGAAGGGGGGGGGGTACAGGGTCAGGGGTACCCCAAAAACCATCCTCCTGCCCTCCACCAGGGTTTGGGCTCACCCTAAAACTTCCTCCCGCTCTGTACCACATCTTGGGCTCACCCCTGGAGGGGGGGGACATGGGGTTAGGGGTACCCCAAAAGTCATCCCCCTGTCCTCTGCCAGGGCTTGGGCTCACCCCTGAGGGGAACGGGGTACCCCAAAAACCCCCCTCCCACCCTGTTCTACGTCCCGGTTCACCCCTGGGTGGGTAGATAAAGTCAGGGCACCCCAAAAAACCTTCTCCGACCCCATACCGCATCTTGAGCTTGACCCTGGTGGGGGGTCACAGCACCCCAAAAAACTTCCTCTCACCCCATAACCCGCCTCACGCTCAACTCTGGGTGCGGGGACGAGGTCAGGGGCACCCCAAAACCCCTCCTCCCACCCCAGGACACCTCCCAGGATCATCCCAAACCCCACCAGTGGAGGTAGTTGATGGAGTAGCTCCAGTGGTCCTCGATGTGCCAGCAGAAGGCGGAGAAGACCATCCCCACGTAGAGCCAGGGCACCTTCATCCCCGAAATATCGGCGTTGATGTGGCACAGCACTGATTGTTTCAACACCGGCATCACGTTCAGGTTCCAACCGCTGCCGGCGTACTCCTAACGAAGGACGTTAAGGACAGCCCGTCACCCCACCTCGACGGGTGACACCCCCGCGGGTGAAAACGGGGTTCTTCCTCACCTCCTCCTCCGGCGAGAGCTTCCTTTTGCCGTCGCTGATGGGAAAACCGCTGCCGAATTCCTTGGAGTGGATATCGGCGCCGTACTCCACCGTCACGTCCTCCTCGATGCTGTTCACCAGCCGCCAAAATTCTTTCTCCACCAGCTCCGTGGGGACCATCTTGGAAGGAGGAGGAAAAAAAAAAAAACAGGGGGGGGCATTAGGGACTTGTGGGGGGGCTCACGGGGGTCCCCGTGGGGTTCTGGGGGTACTCACGTGGACGGGCATGTTGAAGTAGTCGGCTTTGAAGGAGTCGGCCATCTCCCCGAAGCTCTGCAGGGTGTATTCCCGCGTCGCCTGCTCAAAGCCGAAAGCTTCCGGCGGTCGCTTGCATTCCTGGGATAAAAAAAAAAAAAAAATTTTTTAAAAAATAAAAAGGGATGAGGACGGGGTCAGGGTGGGGGTCCCCGACACCCCAGACGGGATGGGACGTGAGGCAGGGGGTTGGCGTGGCCCCACAGACGTCATGTGGGGGGGCCTTAACCCCAAAGATGGGGGTCCCCGGCCCTACAGACATGATGTGGGGGGGTCCCCAGCCCCACAGTCGGGACACGACGCAAGATGGGGGGTCCAGGGCGCGCCACGGGTGTTTAAGGGGGGGGTCCCCGCGTCCCCTTCCGTCCTCACCGCCATGACGCATTTTGGGCAGCGCCAGATGCCCTTGGGGATTTCGGGCAGGGGCGGGAGGAGGCAGAAAATGTGGTAATTGTCGTCGCAGCCGTCGCAGAGCAGCAGTTTGTCATCCTCGTCCCCCCGCGAGCAGATCCGGCAGATGTAGGAATCGACCTGGAGAGAGGTGGAAGGGGTTGAGGACGGAGAAGGGGAGGACGGGGGGGGGCCTCTGCCCCACGGCGTCGCGACCCCCACGGCGTCGTCGCGCGGTACTTACGAATTGGCTGTTGCTGTGGCTGCGGCGCAGGCGCATGGTCATTTTGGTGCAGGGCTCGGGGCTGTGCCGCAGCTCCTCCTTCCCCTCCAGGTAAGCGCGGGGAGACGCCGGCTCCACCTTGGCCTCGGGTGCCACCGGTTCCTCCTTCACCACAACCGTGGGGGGACACTCGGGACCTTCTTTATCTGCAGGGTGAAGAATTGAGGCGGTCATAGAATGTTTCGGGGGGGTCACAGACACTCCCCTGTGCCCCCCAAGTTGCCCCAGGGGGGTTTCCCCCCTCCCCGTACCTTTCTTACGCAGGGTCTTGTCTTTGGCCACCAGCCCCAACCCCAACATTTTGGGGCCGGCACCGTAGATTTGCAATTTCTTCAGCTCCGGGTTTTTCTCAATGTCTTCTTCCGTCGGTTCCGGCTACGGGATAGCAAAGTCAAAGGGAGGTCCCCTAAATTTAAGGTGTGGGGGTGGTGTTTTTCGGGGGGGGGGTTTCTCACCTCCTGCTGCAAGCGTTTAGCCCGACGGCCGTAGCTGTTGAACTTGGAGGGCTGGACGGACTGGCGCAGCGGGATGCTGTGGGGTTTGTACTCCCGATCCTTCTCCTCGCTCTCGAAGGGCCGCGTGTTGCACTGCTGAAGAGACCCTCAGCGTGTGGAGGCAGCACCCTCGTAACCCCCCCCACACCTCCTCTGGGTTGGGTGTTTCCCCCCCGCCCTAAATCACCCCGTTTTTCTCACCACCAGGTTGGCCCCCGACTGGTACATCTCGTAGGGGTAGATGATGCGTTCGTAGTGGGCGCGCAACAGCGAGCCGATGTTTTTCCCCGAGGGGTAAGCGAGGCGTTGGGCCACCCGAGCCCACCGCCGGTCCTTGCAGATGGCCTCGTACCCCCCTTCCTCCATCACCACCTTGGAGCAGGGGGAAAAAAACACAGATAAAGCACCCCCAAATCACCTGAATCCCCCCCCCCCCGTACCCCTCAATGCACCCCCAGACCTTGCTGAGGCTGTAGAGGTCAAGGATGCGTCGCTCGACGTTGGGGATCTTGAGCGAGGAACCCTGGATTTCCCAAAACTTGGCGATCTGGTCCAGGTAGTTCAGCTTCACCCGGGTCTGTGCCTGCCAGGGAGGGGGGCAAAATGGGAGGCGGGGGGGGTGAGCCCTGTGCGCACCCCGAAATTAGTTGGGGAGGGGGGGGGACACGACAAAGGGGGCTCCCCCCTGCTCACCTCTAGTTCGTTGAGGCGTTGGATGCGAGGGGTAAACCTGAAGTTGTCCACCTCCACGGCGAAGGGGGGCTGCCAGTCCTGGGGAAACAAGGGGGGGGGTTAGCAGCGACGCCCCCTCCGCCCCCCAATTCCTACACAGGCAGGTGGAACCCCAAAGGTGGTGGAGGGGGAACACGCATGGCCACGTGCACCCCAAATCTGGGTTCGGGGGCACCCTGGCTGCACAGCTCCCCCTTTGTGGGGGGGGGGGGGCACCTCGCGGTGTGCACCCCGTGTTGGGGGGGGGGGGCCCACGCGGGGAGCCGGTGACGCCAGCGCGGCCGGGCCCAGCCCTCCCCGGAAGCCCTTCTCCACCCCGTCGAGCTGGGGGGACCGGATCGGCCTGTCGTTGCCGTCGTGTGTGTGTCCCCCCCAAAAAAAAACAAAGCCAGGGCCTCCCCAAATTAGAAAAGGGGGATAAAGCCCCCCCCCCCCAGCAGGGACACGATGCGACCCCCCTCTCCCTCCCCCCAAAAAAAATCCCAAGAAACAAGCTGTGAAGGAGGGGCAACAAGCAGGAGCGAGGTTGGTGGGGATGGGGGAGGGCTTCAGCCCCCCAGTGTCCCTCCCCCTCTTTAGGGGAGCCTTCCCTCAAGGGGCACTGCTCGACCTGGGGACCCCCCCCCCGGCTCCGGCCGGGCTCCCCCCCGCCGCTCGCCAGACAAAGGCTCGGCGGTGGCAGCCATATTGGCCGTGTCACTGTTGTTGTTGTGAGGGCCGGCATGGAGGGGGGACACACGCACACAGACACCCCCCCACCGCCAAGAATTACCCCCCCCCGTTCCCTTAGGGACACCCTAAATTCCTTGGGATCAGCCCCCCCCCCCAATCCAGCACAAGGCAGATAGGTGAGGGGCCTTGCCCGGGGGCAGGGGGGGAAATGGGGGGGCCCTTGCCCCCCCCCGGTTCTGGACTGTGCAACACCCCCAAAATCCAGCCCCAGCGGGGATTCCCGGGCCCATGGGCACCCCCTCAGCCTGGGGGGGGGTATTT
This sequence comes from Grus americana, assembly GCF_028858705.1. Classification (NCBI taxonomy): domain Eukaryota; kingdom Metazoa; phylum Chordata; class Aves; order Gruiformes; family Gruidae; genus Grus; species Grus americana. Next base: position 73,881 of record NC_072889.1, on the reverse strand, counting down.
ACCCCACATCGGGGGGGTATTTAACCCCCCCCAGCTTAAGGATTTACCCCCCAAACCGGGTGGGTATTACCCTCCCCAGCCAAGCATGTCCGGACCCCTATAGCTCAGGTATTTACCCCAAAACAAGGGGGTATTTACACACAGACACACCCCCCCCAGGTTATTTACCTCCCCCCCCCCCGTGTAGCAGCGTTGGGGGTATTTACCCACCCGAGTGGGTATTTACACCCAGGATGCAGCAGAAGCGTGGGGACATTTAGCCGGGGGGGGGGGGAATTACCCCCCCAGGGGAGCAATTAACCCCCCCTAAAGGGGAATTACCCCCCCCCAAGGGAGCAATTAACCCCCCCTAAATAGGAATATACCCCCGGGGGGGGGCAATTAACCCCCCCTAAATGGACTGACACCCCCCTAGGGGCAAGAGACCCCCCCTAAATAGGATGGTACCCCCACCCAGAGGAACAATTCACCCCCCTAAATGGGAAGTTACCTCCAGTGGGGGACAATTAAACCCCCTAAATAGGAAGATACCCCCCCCCCAAGAGGGGGGGGGGAATCACCTACCACCCCACACCCCGGGGGGGGCACTCACCCCCATCGGGGCAGTAACCCCCAGTTGCTGGGGGGGGTGGGGGGTGACCCCCCTCTCCTTCCCCCCCCCCCCCAATCCCTTTCACCCACCCACCCCCTCCCCTGGGCCGGAGCCCCCCCCTGCCCCCGTACTCACAGCCGGGGGTCGGATCTTGCAGATGCCGCTTTTCTCGGCGATGGGGCGGATCTTGGCGATGTAACCCAGGGGGTCGCTGAATTCGGCCCAGCTGGGCTCAAAAACGGGACATTCGGGGGGGGGTAAAAAGTCCTCGGGGGGTTCCAGTTCACCGGTCACCGATAACCAAGGCGTCCCCCATTCGCCCCGCTGTTCCCCAACGGTGGGGGGACCCCGAGGGGCTTCCCCTCCACTACGGGGACCCCCAAAAGGCCTCCGGGCCTTCTCCTCAGGGCCTGGGCGATCCCCGCTCCGGGCCCCTCGTTCCTCTGGGGTCTTACGGGGGCTTCGCTCCTCACCCGGGGGACGCCCACCGGGTCCCTTGCCGGTCCCCCCGCCTTTAACCCGCGGCTCCCCACCGGTTTTGGGGGGGCGAGGGGTGGCCGCGGCCCTCTCCTCCCCCGCGGTTTTAAGGGGGGCGGCAGCCGGTCGGGGGGGAACGGCTTCTCCGGTGGGCTCCGTACGCCCCCACTCCCCACCGCGGCCCCGTTTTGCTTCCTCATCCCCCTCAGGCGGTGGGGGGGTGCCCCAAGGCGGGGACCCCCCCGGGGCGGGCCCCCACTCGGCCCAACCGCCCCCTCCGCGCTGCTGCTCCCCCTCTTCCATCCTCCCCAACCGAGGGGAAGGGGTTCCCTCGCTACCCGCGGGGGACCCCCTCAGGGGGCCATGGAGGCCCCCGCCGCCCCCTCACAGGCCCTCGGGCCGCCCCCTCACAGGCCCCCGGGCCGCCCCCCCCTCCCCAAGACACGGGGAAAGGGGGGGGACGAGAGCACCACGGTGAATCCGCCGACCTGCTCAGCCAGTCCCCCCCGGCCCTGCCGCCGCCTGGCCGCGATAAGCGGCCCCCACCAGCCCCGCGATCCGCCCGCTTCAAGCCCGAGGCCTGCCCGGTCCTCCCGGCCGGGCCGCCGCCGCCATCTTGGGTTCCCTCCTCCTCTCGGCCCCCCCCCCCCGCCCCGCGCGCACGCACACACTGCGCAGGCGCGGGCGTGCACACCGCTCCGGGCTGTGCTACGACTCCCCTCACGGCGCTGTCTCCTTCCGCCTCGATAAGGGAGGGCGCTGAGCGCGGAGACACCGCCGCAACCGGCTGCGAAAGCGCGAAAGGGAAAGCGGGGGACACCCCCACCACCGCCGCTTGGCCGGCGGGAGGCGGCGTGGCGGGAGGAGAGAAGAGGAAATAGTCCCTAGGCTCCGCCCCCTCCCCGAGGCGGAGGGATCTTCGCCTTCGGCTCGCCTCCGCGGCTGGGTCAGCGGAGGAGCCGGAGCTTCTTGTGCACGTTTAAAAGGGAACAGCGCGCATGCGCCGCCCGGCCGCCCGCGGGGTGGAGGGGCGGGGCGAGGGGCGTGGCCACGGCGAAGATTGGCCCGGCGTGTGGGCGGGGCTAAGGCACTCGCCCCGCCCCATCCGGCGGCACCTATAGCCCCTATAGGCGCTGTAGCCCCACGGTCCCCATGATGGCCCCTATAGCCGCTATAGGCCCTATAGCCCCAGGGTCCCCATCACGGCCCCTATAGACCCAGGGCCATATAGCCCCAGGTCCCTGGAGACCCCGGGGTCCCTATTATGGCCCTTATAGCCCCCAGTGACCTATAGCCCCTATAGGCCTTATAGCCCCAGGGTCCCTATGATGGCCCCTATAGCTCCCAGGGTCCCCATCACAGCCCCTATAGACTCAGAGCCATATAGCCCCAGGTCCCTGGAGACCCTGGGGTCCCTACTACAGTCCCTATAGCCCCCAGGCCCCTATAGCCCCCAGTCACCTATAGATCCTATGGTCCCCATTATGGCCCGTATAGCCCCCAGGCCTCTATAGCTCCCAGTCACCTATAGCTCCCAGGGCCCCAATTACAGCCCCTATAGCCCCCAGGCCCCTATAGCCCCCAGACCCATATAGCCCCAGGCCCCTATAGCTCCCAGGGTCCCCATTACGGCCCCTATAGCCCCCAGGCCCCTATAGCTCCCAGGGCCCCAATTACAGCCCCTATAGCCCTCAGACCCCTATAGCTCCCAGGGTCCCCATTACAGCCCCTATAGCCCCCAGACCCCTATAGCCCCCAGGGTCCCCATTACAGCCCCTATAGCCCCCAGACCCCTATAGCTCCCAGGGTCCCCATTACAGCCCCTATAACCCCCAGGCCCCTATAGCCCCCAGGGTCCCCATTACAGCCCCTATAGCCCCCAGACCCCTATAACCCCCAGACCCCTATAGCCCCCAGGGTCCCCATTACAGCCCCTATAGCCCCCAGACCCCTATAACCCCCAGACCCCTATAGCCCCCAGGGTCCCCATTACAGCCCCTATAGCCCCCAGACCCCTATAACCCCCAGACCCCTATAGCCCCCAGGGTCCCCATTACAGCCCCTATAGCCCCCAGACCCCTATAACCCCCAGACCCCTATAACCCCCAGACCCCTATAGCCCCCAGGGTCCCCATTACAGCCCCTATAACCCCCAGACCCCCATAGCCCCCTGCCCATATAGACCACCTCCTTAGGCCCCCTATAGCCCCTAACACCTCCCATGACCCCGCTCCATACCCCCCCCCCTTCCTCCACCCACGCTCCCTATAGGTGTCGTGCATACCCCCCCCCCCCCCCAAAAAAAAAGGGGGCGCAGGCGGGTCACACGCCAAGGGCCGGCCGGTCCGTTTATGAAGCATCATCAAATATACAGTCTCTTATATACAGGGCCCGGCGCGGGCACATGCGGGCCCGGACGCCTGGGTCCTCCCCGGAGAGAAAAGAGGGGGGGACAGGGGGACACGGGGGGGTTTTTTGGGGGGGGGGGACATAGACATACACAACCGGACCCCTGGGTCCCCTCGGAGGGGACGCAGGCGTGCGGGGTGGGAGGAAGGGGGGGGGAGGTTAAAGTGCCATGTGACATTCAGCCTGAGCCGGGGGGGGGTGGGAGGGGGGGGGGCAGCCTCGACGCCGGACCCCTGGGATGGGGGTGAGGGGCGGTGGGGGGGGGGGGGAAACCCCAAGGGATCCGGGTGCCCCCCGCGCCCCGCCGGGGGTGAGGCGTGAGCAGCCAAACACGAGCCACGTGCAGGGTGGGGTGGTTTTTTTCTTTGGGGGGGGGGGGGATTTTACAAAAATAACCATGCCGGCGCCGTCCATCGCTGAAACGAGTTGTGTCTGTCCTCTGCCGGGCTCGGGGGGGGGGGGAGGTCAGACCACGGTGCTGATGCGGTTCCCCCCCTTGGGTTTGGGGGGGCCCTGGCTGGCTTGGGCCAGGGGCGAGGTGGGGCCCGCAGGGGAGTGGGGGCTGAGGGGGGTGTGGGGCGAGGGGGGGGGCAGAGGGGGGTAAGAAGGGTGGGGGGGAATGGGGGAGTGGGGGGGCGGGTGGTGGTGATGATGATGATGATGGTGGTGATGGGGTGGGGGGGCAGCCCCGCCGCCGCCGCCGCCCCCTCCTCGGAGGGCCCCCGCGGTCGGGCCCCCCCCGACGCCACCCCCACCGAAAACGAAATGCTTGGCGGCGGCAGGGGCGGGGGGTGGCGGGGGGTGATGGTGCGGGGGGGGGCCAGGGGGGTAAACGTGGGGCAGGCCGTGATGGGGGGGCGCGGGGCTGTAGAGGGGTAAGGGGGAGAGAGGCTGGCGGGGGGGTCCGGGGGGGGCACCCCCTCTTTTTCCCGGCCGGTGTAAGGTGTAATGAGGGTGCGGTGGGGGGAACCCCCCACCGGGGGGGCCGTGTTGCTGTGGGGGTGCCGACAACGGGGGTTGGGGTCCCCCATGGAAGCGAGGGGGGGCTCCGGCGGCGATGGCGGGCAGCGGCGGGGGGGGCGCGGGACGAGCCGGAGGGGGGGGTTGCTGCGGGTAAGGGGGTGGCGGAGGGGGGCCGGGTCCCCCTCCCACCACTGCCGCCGCCGCCGCCCCCCCGGCCCCGTGGCAGTACTGAGCGTGCAGCGCCTGAAGCTTGGAGGGACCCTCGGGGGCCGGGGGGGGCGCGGGGGGAGGATGATGGTGATGGGATGATGAAGCCGAGGAAGAGGAGGCCGAAGCCGAAGTGGGACCCCCGGCTCCGGCTGGGGGTCCGGCTGGACCTTTACCCCGTCGACTGCCGAAAAGGGAGCCCAGGAAGGACGAGGAATTGGAGACGGGGCGGGGGGGTGGTTTATAACCCTCGGGGACCCCCCCCGGCCCCCCAGGAGGGCCCCGCGCCTGCGGTCGGGGGCTGCTGATAATGGAGCCCTGTGGGAGGGGGCGGGGTCAGCCCGGCGGCTGGCCACGCCCCTTCTCCCATTAGGCCACGCCCCCTCGGCCCAGGCCTCGTCCCATTGGTGGGTGAAGCCTCGCCAGCTCGAGTTCCTAGAGTCAGCCACGCCCTCTCTCTGGGTAAGCCCCGCCCCTCCTTAGAGTTAGCCCTGCCCTCTCCCTCATCAGGCCCCGCCCCCTAGAGTCAGCCCCACCCCCCATTGGTGGATAAGGCCAACTACGGTGTGTAGACCCCGCCTCTTCCCTGGGCAAGCCCCGCCCCTCCCGGACCAGGTCACGTGACATTAGTGAACAGCCTCCCGGCACTTGCGCCCCCTCCCATTGGTGGATGAGCGGCAATCAAGCCCCGCCCTTTTTCCCTGAAATGCCCCCACCCCTCTATGCAAGCCCCTCCCCATTGCCAAATAAGGGCTGTGTATCTAAATAGCCCCGCCCCTTGGTGCTCAAGCCCCGCCCCTCCATGCCCAAGCCCTGCCCCTTCCTAGGGGCACGAGGAGTTGGTGGGGGCGGAGCTTGAGTGGGCGGGGCTTTAAATGGGTGGAGCTTAAAATGGGCGGGGCTTTAAATGGGCGTGGCCTTTAAGGGGCGGGGCCTGGGCCCCCCCAACTCACCTCGATGGTGCTGTCGAGGGACCCCACGCTGTTGCGCCGCCCCCGCTTGCCTGGGGGGGGGGGGGCGAGACACAGAGTTTGGGGGGGTACCCCCCTTTGTGACCCCCCCCCCCCCAGGGACCCCAGTGCTCCCCCCTCCCCCCCTCCGAGCACCCCAAATACCCCTTAGGGGACCCCCAAATCCCCTCCCAGGGCCCCTTAAGCCCCCCAGGGCACCCCGACACCCCTCCGGGGGACCCTGACACCCCCCAGGGGACCCCAAATCCCTCCCAGGGCCCCCTAAGCCCCCCAAGGCACCCCGACACCCCCCCAAGGGACCCTGACACCCCCCTGGAAGACCCCCAAATCCCCTCCCAGAGGGTCCTAAGCCCCCCAGGGCTCCCTGACACCCCCCCAGGGGACCCTGACACCCCCCAGGGGACCCCCAAATCCCCTCCCAGGGCCCCCTAAGCCCCCCAGTGCACCCCGACACCCCCCCAAGGGACCCCGACACCCCCCTGGAGGACCCCCAAATCCCCTCCCAGAGGGTCCTAAGCCCCCCAGGGCTCCCTGACACCCCCCCAGGGGACCCTGACACCCCCCAGGGGACCCCCAAATCCCCTCCCAGGGCCCCCTAAGCCCCCCAGTGCACCCCGACACCCCCCCAAGGGACCCCGACACCCCCCTGGAGGACCCCCAAATCCCCTCCCAGGGCTCCCTAAGCCCCCCAGGGCTCCCTGACACCCCCCCAAGGGACCCCAACACCCCCCCAGGGCACCCTGACACCCCCCAGGGAACCCCCAAATCCCCTCGCAGGGCTCCCTAAGCCCCCCAGGGCACCCCGACACCCCCCCAAGGGACCCCAACACCCCCCCCCAGGGCACCCCGACACCCCCCCAAGGGACCCTGACACCCCCCTGGAGGACCCCCAAATCCCCTCCCAGAGGGTCCTAAGCCCCCCAGGGCACCCCGACACCCCCCCAAGGGACCCCGACACCCCCCTGGAGGACCCCCAAATCCCCTCCCAGAGGGTCCTAAGCCCCCCAGGGCACCCCGACACCCCCCCAAGGGACCCCGACACCCCCCTGGAGGACCCCCAAATCCCCTCCCAGGGCTCCCTAAGCCCCCCAGGGCTCCCTGACACCCCCCCAAGGGACCCCAACACCCCCCCAGGGCACCCTGACACCCCCCAGGGGACCCCCAAATCCCCTCGCAGGGCTCCCTAAGCCCCCCAGGGCTCCCTGACACCCCCCCAAGGGACCCCAACACCCCCCCCCAGGGCACCCCGACATCCCCCCCAAGGGACCCCGACCCCCCCCCCCCAGGGTACCCCCCAATCTCACCGCTGTCGGAGAGGTCCCGCAGGGAGCTGCTCAGGGCGCTGCGCTTGAGCCCCTCGCCCGGCCCGAACGCCTCCTCCAGGCTGCTGCGGCTGAGGCCGTTCAGAGCCTCACGGGGGGGCCCCCCCCCCCGCGCCCCCGACACCCCCTTCTGCTTCTCCAGCTCCGCTATGGGGAGGGGGGGGGGGGGACACGGCGGCCCCGGTCATCCCAGTGCCCCCCGCCCCCCACCAGTGAGCTCCAGTGATCCCAGTCCCCAGCGAAATGCCCCCGTTGAATGTCTCCCTGGGCATCCCAGTGCTCCCAGTGCCCCCCCCCGACCATCCCAGTGCCCCCGCAACCATCCCCATCCATCCCAGTGCTCCCAGTGCCCCCCCCGACCATCCCAGTGCCCCCACCACCATCCCCATCCATCCCAGTGCTCCCAGTGCCCCCCCCGACCATCCCAGTGCCCCCACCACCATCCCCATCCATCCCAGTGCTCCCAGTGCCCCCCCGACCATCCCAGTGCCCCCCCTGACCATCCCCATCCATCCCAGTGCTCCCAGTGCCCCCCCGACCATCCCAGTGCCCCCCTGACCATCCCCATCCATCCCAGTGCTCCCAGTGCCCCCCCGACCATCCCAGTGCCCCCCTGACCATCCCCATCCATCCCAGTGCTCCCAGTGCCCCCCCCGACCATCCCAGTGCCCCCCCTGACCATCCCCATCCATCCCAGTGCTCCCAGTGCCCCCCCCGACCATCCCAGTGCCCCCCCCACCATCCCAGTGCTCCCAGTGCTCCCCCCAACCATCCCCATCCATCCCAGTGCTCCCAGTGCCCCCCCCTGACCATCCCAGTGCCCCCCTGACCATCCCCATCCATCCCAGTGCTCCCAGTGCCCCCCCCGACCATCCCAGTGCCCCCACCACCATCCCAGTCCACCCCAGTGCTCACAGTGCCCCCCCGACCATCCCAGTGCCCCCGCAACCATCCCCGTCCATCCCAGTGCTCCCAGTGCCCCTCCCAGTGTTCCCAGTGCCCACACTCCCTATTCCAGTGCCCCCAGTCCCCACCCAAGCACACCCAGCACCCCTCCCAGTGCTTCCAGTGCCCATCCCAGTGCTCCCAGCACCCCTCCCAGTGCTCCCAGTGCCCATCTCAGTGCTCCCAGTACCCCTCCCAGTGCTCCCAGTGCCCACACTCCCTATTCCAGTGCTCCCAGTACCCCTCCCGGCGCTCCCAGCACCCCTCCCAGTGCTCCCAGTGCCCATCCCAGTGCTCCCAGCACCCCTCCCAGTGCTCATCTCAGTGCTCCCAGTGCTCCCACTGCCCACACTCCCTATTCCAGTGCTCCCAGTACCCCTCCCGGCGCTCCCAGCACCACTCCCAGTGCTCCCAGTACCCCTCCCAGTGCTCCCAGTGCCCATCCCAGTGCTCCCAGTACCCCTCCCAGTGCTCCCAGTGCCCACACTCCCTATTCCAGTTCCCCCAGTCCCCACCCAAGCACACCCAGCACCCTCCCAGTGCTCCCAGCACCCCTCCCAGTGCTCCCAGTGCCCACACTCCCTATTCCAGTGCCCCCAGTCCCCACCCAAGCACACCCAGCACCCCTCCCAGTGCTTCCAGTGCCCATCCCAGTGCTCCCAGTACCCCTCCCAGTGCTCCCAGTGCCCATCCCAGTGCTCCCAGTACCCCTCCCAGTGCTCCCAGTGCCCACACTCCCTATTCCAGTTCCCCCAGTCCCCACCCAAGCACACCCAGCACCCTCCCAGTGCTCCCAGCACCCCTCCCAGTGCTCCCAGTGCCCACACTCCCTATTCCAGTGCCCCCAGTCCCCACCCAAGCACACCCAGCACCCCTCCCAGTGCTCCCAGTGCCCATCCCAGTGCTCCCAGCGCCCCTCCCAGTGCTCCCAGTGCCCCGCTCACCCTCCACGCGGTACTTCTCCATCTCCTGCACCTCGGCCACGGACTCGCGGAGGTCGCTGGCGAAACGCAGCCGGTCCTGCGGGCTCGGGGCGTTGAAGACGATGAGGACCTTCCTCTCCCCTCCCGGCGCCGCCGACAGCAGCTTGATCCCAAACTGGTAATCTTTGGGGGGGGGGGGGAAGGGGGTCAGAGGTCATGGGGGGACCAAGGGAGGGGGGGACCCCACAGGAGATGCCGTAGGGTAGGGGAGCACCCCATGGGAGACACCATGGGACGTCCTACAGAGGCGGGGGGAGAACGCTCCGTGGTGGATCCCATGGGTGACGTAGGGGCGGGGGAGCGGAACCGTGGAGGTGGGGTGGGGGGCCACGCCGTGGGGTGCCGTGGGGCGCCGTGGGGCTCACAGGCGTTCTGGAAGAGCTGCATGTGCATCTCAACGAGGGGGAAGCTCTGGCGGAAGCTGTAGGTCACCAGGATCTTCTTCTTCTGGAAGATCTTCGTCACCTGCCGAGGCCACCGCGTCACCACGGACCCAAGCGTCTGGGAGACCCCTTGATTTCCCACGGGTGACCCCACCCCACCCCACGGACACCCCCGGTTCTCCAGGCGTCCGGCTCACCACCAGCAGGTCATTGAAGAGGAAGACCTCGCGCTGATGCAGCCCCAGGCGTTGGGGCCGGTTGGGGTCAGGGACCTCGTAGAGTTGGCAACAGCACACCAGGCGTCGGTGGGGCAGGGATAGCACCTGGGGACAGGGGTGGGCTCAGCACCGGGGTGAGACCTTGGGGGTCCAGGCCCATCCCTTGATGGTGATGGCACCCTCGACATCGGCCTGTCCCAGCCCTGGGGTCACCCCATAGTGTCACCTACAATTGGATGACCTAGAATGTTCTCCATTGGTCACCTAGACCATCCTCCATAGACCATCCTCCATAGGCCACCTAGAGCATCCCTCCATAGGGTCACCTGGAACATCCCCCACTGGTCACCTAGAGCGTCCCTCCATAGGCCACCTAGAGCGTCCCTCCATAGGGTCACCTAGAACATCCTCCACTGGTCACCTAGACCATCCCCATAGGCCACGTAGAGCGTCCCTCCATAGGATCACCTAGAACATCCTCCATTGGTCACCTAGAACATCCTCCACTGGTCACCTAGAGCGTCCCTCCACTGGTCACCTAGAGCGTCCCTCCATAGGGTCACCTAGAACATCCCCTGTTGGTCACCTAGACCATCCCCCATAGGCCACGTAGAGCGTCCCTCCATAGGATCACCTAGAACATTCCTCCTAGGTCACCTACAACCTGTCCCATCCCTCAGGTGAACCCACCGGCTTCTTGCCGACGATCATGCGCTCGACGGCCTGGACCTGGGAGACGTGGTCGTCGTTGGTGCGCAGCTCCCGGCTCTGGATGCGCTGGTAGATGCCCACCAGCATGTCCCGAGGGATGTCCTCCCCGTTGTCCACCCCTGCGTGACACCCAGCCCCCCGCTCTAGAACCCACATTCCTGAGCAGGAGGGGGACACCAGGGGGGACAAGATGGGACCGCAGTCCTCACCTCGGAGGTTCTTGATGAAGTCCTCCAGCTTCATCTTGCGCTCGGCCTTGACGCTGGGGCTGTACATGTCGGTGTTGAGGAGGATGATGGCGAAGGCCAGGATGAAGATGGTGTCCGGGTTGCGGAACTGGCGCAGCAGGGCCGCGTTACACACGCAGTAGCGCTGGCTGAGGGGTGGACAATCCCCACGGCCCATGGGGTCAGGGTGCCCCACGGCCATCCCCGCACAGCCGGGATGGCCTCTGCACCCCACAACCATCCTGGCGAGGTCCAGGTCCCCTCACGTGTGGGGCACCACCTCTAACGTTCTCCTAGTCTATAGGGTCACCTAGACCATCACCTGGTCCCACGTGGGCCACCAAACCTGAGGTCCCCCTACTTGCTCCATAGGGTCACCTAGAACGTCACCTGGCCCTGCACATGCCATCACCCCTAACGTCCCCCTACTCGGTCCACGGGTTCACCTAGAACATCACCCCATGGCATGTGGGCCACCACCCCTAGCGCCTCCCTCTAGATCCACAGGGTCGCCTAGAACATCACCCCATGGTGACCACGCAACCGCACGCCACGGCTTGGTGGCCTTCCCGGTGTCAGGGGGAGATGGGGTGGGGACAGGGACCCGTCATCGTCCCTCACCTGAAGGCCTCAATCAAACGCTCGACCTTCTGGGCCTCCCCCTGCACCCGAATGTGGGACTGGAACTTGCGCAGGGCCTCGTCCAGCTCCATCCCAGAGAAGTCCATCTCGTCCACCACGCAGCTGCAAGAGACCCCCACAGGTGGCCTCAGTCCTGGGGTGACACACCCCCCCCCCCAAGTCCCAACGTGTGTCGTGTCGCGTCCCCCCCGCCTTACTCGAGGACGTCGCGGTTGAATTGCTTCTGGCGATTGCCGAGAAACTCGCCGATCATCTGCCGGCTCAACCCCTTCCTCTCCAGGATGAAGTGGGCCACCCCCACCGGGGTGTCCGAGAGGAAGCCCCTCTCGATCAGGTACTGGATCCCCTTCTCCGGCTTTCTACAAAGATGGCGGGTGCGAGGTCACCCCGACTGCCATGGGGCTCGTCATTTCATCCTGGCTATAGGGTGACCTAGAACGTCACCTTCTCCTGGCTATAGAGACACTTTGCCACGGTTACAGAGTCACCTAAACATCACCTTGGTTTGGCTGTGGGGTCACCTGGAACAACAACATGGCTTCCCTATAGGGTCACCTAGAACGTCATCATGGCCGTACTACAGGACTACCTAGAACATCCTCATATTTTTCTATAGGACCACCTAAACCATCACCCTAACCTTTCTATAGGGCCACCAAGGAGGTCACCTCGTCCTTTCTATAGGGCCACCAAGGTCACCTCACCCTTTCTATAGGGCCACCAAGGTCATCCTGCCCTTGCCATAGGATCACCTAGAACATCCCCCTATCTTCACCATAGGGCCACCAAGAACGCCGCCCTATCCCTTCCGCAGGGTGACCGAGAACACTGCGCAGTCTCGCTATAGGGCCACCAGACCCCATCCCACCTCCGACACGGGCCGCCTGGGCCCCCCCCCCAAAATTTCCCACCCCCACCCCTCACTTGTTGAAGAGGTTGAGACCGATGCGATACTGCCGGCGCTGCACCACGTCGTTGTTGAGCGCCGGCGAGTCCCAGCTCTGCCGCGGTTCCCTTTGGTACGTGGCTTTGCTGGGGGGGCCGGAAGAACCGGGGGGTTGCGGGGGGGCGACGGGAGGCGGTGGCGGCGGCGGGGGGGGTCTCCGTAGGCTGTCCCGGGATGAAGAACCCGAGGAGCAGTTGAGGGTCTCGTTGGAATTGGAGCTGCTCCCCAAACTCTCGTTGTCCCCATCGGAGCCCTCCTCGGCGGCGGCGGCGGCGGTGGGGGGGGGCGGCGGGGGACCGGCGGGGGTTACGGTGGGGGGTTCAGGGTGGAAGCAACGATGAGGGGGGCCGCTACGGGGTAACGTGCCCCCCCCGGCTCCTTCGGGTTCGTAGGGACCCCCCCGGTTGAGGGAACCGCGGTCGGAACGGTCGCTGAGGTCGGCCGAGCTGTCACTGGGGGGCTCGACCGTCAGCAAAGGGGGGTGCCCCCCCCCGCCCCCCCCGCCACCGCCGCCGCGGCCCCGACATTCCAGGCAGGGGGGACCACGGCGAGGGGGTTCCTCGGGACCCCCCCAACGTTCGGAAGGGCCGGGGGGGTTGGAGGGGGGAGGCGGAGGGGGTGGGGGAGCTGGGGGAGGTGGGGGACCCCCGGTTTCGGGGGGAGGTTCGGGGCTGGGGGGGCGGTCGGGGGAGCGGGGGGAACCGGGGAGCCCCTCGTCCAGGTAGAGGGTGACGTCGCTGGCGGACGTGGCGGCGCTGTCGCCCGCGGGGGGGGCCGGGGCGCCGGGGGGGACCCCCCGGCCGCCCCCCAGCGCCTCGTCGATGGAGGCGGCCAAGGACTTCACCTGCGGGGACGGACCCACCCCCCCCGTCAGCACCCCGACTCCAGCGGCACCCCCCCAAGTCCCCGTGACCCCCCCGTGACCCCCCTGTGGCCCCCCGTGATCCCATGACCCCCCTGTGACCCCACGACCCCTCATGGCCCCCCTGTGACCTCTCATGGCCCCCCCCAGTCCCCTCATGGCCCTGTGACCCCCATGACCCCCCATGACCTCTATGACCCCCATGACCCTGTGACCTCCGTGACCCCCCGTGTCCCCTGTGACCTCCGTGACCCCTACGACCCCCACGTCTCCTGTAACCTCCCGTGGCCCCTGTGACCTCCGTGACCCCCCATGACCCCCCATGTCCCCTGTGACCTCCCATGACCCCCACGACCCCCACATCCCCTGTCACCTCCATGACCCCCATGACCCCCCATGTCCCCTGTGCCCTCCCATAACCCCTGTGACCCCCACGACCCCCATGTCCCCTGTGACCTCCGTGACCCCCATGACCCCATCACCTCCATGACCCCCACGTCCCCTGTGACCCCCATGACCCCCATGTCCCCTGTGACCCCCGTGACCCCCACAACCCCTGTGACCCCCATGACCCCCATGACCCCCACATCCCCTCTGACCCCCCCACGACCCCCCCGTGACCCCTACCTGCTGCGCAAAGGCCTCCTCCAGATCGGCGCCGCCCGGCCCGAAGTCAGCGGAGGCCGAGAGCTGCCGGGGGGGGCTGCCCGCGCCCCCCGCCCCGGGTCCCCCCACCGCCGTCGTCCCTTCTCCGGGACCGCTCCCCCCATCTAAGCCCGCCCTACAAGACCCCCCGTATCGAGGCGCCCTTCGGGGTCCCCCCAACACCCCCTCGTCCAGCGAGGCGGGTTTGCCTTGGAAATAAGGGGGGGGAGGCGGGGGGGGACCCGGAACCGGGGCGGGGGGTCCGCGGTCGTATTCCTCGAAGGAGAATTGGAGGCGGAGGCCGGGGAGGGCCAGGCGACGGGCGCGTCCCCCCTCGCTGCGCAGCCGCTCGAACTTCTGGGCCATGCGGTAGCGGCGGAAAGCGGCCTGGATGGTGCGGGCGGCGCGGCGCGTGCGGAAGTAACCGCCATATTTGCGTTCCAGCATCTCCACCTTTGGGGGGGGGGACGGGGATGGGGATGTGGTGGCATAGGTGGGGACATGGATTGGGACGGGGATGGGGACGTGGGGATGGGGATGTGGGGATGGGGACGGGGATGGGGATGTGGTGGCGGAGGGGGACATGGATTGGGACGGGGATGGGGACGTGGGGATGGGGACATGGTGGTAGGGATGGGGACAGAGATGAGGACATGGGGATGGGGACATGGGGATGGGGACATGGTGGCATGGGTGGGGACATGGATTGGGACGGGGATGGGGACGTGGGGATGGGGACATGGGGATGGGGACATGGGGATGGGGACGTGGTGGCATGGGTGGGGACATGGATTGGGACGGGGATGGGGACGTGGGGATGGGGACATGGGGATGGGGACATGGGGATGGGGACGTGGTGGCATGGGTGGGGACATGGATTGGGACGGGAATGGGGACGTGGGGATGGAGACGTGGGGATGGGGACGGGGATGGGGATGTGGTGGCGGGGGGGGACATGGATTGGGACGGGGATGGAGACATGGGGATGGGGACGTGGGGATGGGGATGGGGACGGGGATGGGGATGTGGTGGCGGGGGGGGACATGGATTGGGACGGGGATGGAGACGTGGGGATGGGGACGTGGGGATGGGGACAGAGATGAGGACATGTGGATGGGGACGTGGGGATGGGGGTGTGGTGGCATGGGTGGGGACATGGATTGGGATGGGGATGGGGACGTGGGGATGGAGACATGGGGATGGGGACGGGGATGGGGATGTGGTGGCGGGGGGGGACATGGATTGGGACAGGGATGGAGACATGGGGATGGGGACGGGGATGGGGACGTGGTGGCGGGGGGGGACACATGGGGACGTGGGGATGGGGACGTGGATGGGGACAGAGATGAGGACATGGGGATGGGGATGTGATGGCATGGGTGGGGACATGGATTGGGACGGGGATGGAGACATGGGGATGGGGACGTGGGGATGGGGACGTGGGGATGGAGACGTGGGGATGGGGGTGTGGTGGCATGGGTGAGGACATGGGGATGGAGAGATGGGGATGGGGACATGGTGGTAGGGATGGGGACATGGATGGGGACGTGGAGATGGGGACGTGGGGATGGGGACACCAAGATGGGAACAGAGATGGGGAGATGGGGACAGGGATGGAGACATGGAGATGGGGATGTGGTGGCATGGGTGGGGACATGGATGGGGACATGGGGATGGGGACGTGGTGGCAGGGATTGGGACGTGGAGATGGGGACACCAAGATGGGAGCAGAGATGGGGACATGGGGACATGGGGATGTGGTGGCATGGATGGGGACATGGATGGGGACACCGAGATGGGAACAGGGGTGGGGATGTGGTGGCATGGATGGGGACAGGGATGGAGACATGGATGGAGATATGGGGGACGTGGGGATGGGGACAGGGACACACCAGGGTACCAGAGGTGGACACAGGGACAGGGAGGAGACAGGACAGAAGGACACAGGTGAAGCAACACCCAGGCAAACGGGGTTGGCACCAGGATGGGGACACGGTGGCCTTGCACGGGGATGGTGACCATCTCACGGGATTGGTGACCATCTCACGGGGCTGGTGGCCATCTCATGGGGACAGTGACCATCTCATGGGGCTAGTGACCATCTCACGGGGCTGGTAACCATCACATGGGGACGGTAACCATCACATGGGGACAGTGACCATCTCATGGGGCTGGGGACCATCTCATGGGGCTAGTGACCATCTCACAGGGCTGGTAACCATCACATGGGGACAGTGACCATCTCATGGGGCTGGTGGCCATCTCATGGGGACAGTGACCATCTCACAGGGCTGGTGGCCATCTCATGGGGACAGTGACCATCTCATGGGGACAGTGACCATCTCATGGGGCTGGTGGCCATCTCATGGGGCTGGTGGCCATCTCACGGGGCTGGTAACCATCACATGGGGACAGTGACCATCTCATGGGGCTGGGGACCATCTCATGGGGCTAGTGACCATCTCACAGGGCTGGTGACCATCACATGGGGACAGTGACCATCTCATGGGGCTGGTGACCATCACATGGGGCTGGTGACCATCTCATGGGGACAGTGACCATCTCACGGGGCTGGTAACCATCACATGGGGCTGGTGGCCATCTCATGGGGACAGTGACCATCTCACAGGGCTGGTGACCATCTCATGGGGACAGTGACCATCTCATGGGGCTGGTGACCATCTCATGGGGACAGTGACCATCTCATGGGGCTGGTGACCATCTCATGGGGACAGTGACCATCACATGGGGCTGGTGACCATCTCATGGGGACAGTGACCATCTCACGGGGCTGGTAACCATCACATGGGGCTGGTGGCCATCTCATGGGGACAGTGACCATCTCACAGGGCTGGTGGCCATCACATGGGGCTGGTGACCATCTCATGGGGACAGTGACCATCTCACGGGGCTGGTGGCCATCTCATGGGGCTGGTGGCCATCTCATGGGGACAGTGACCATCTCATGGGGACAGTGACCATCTCATGGGGCTGGTGACCATCTCATGGGGACAGTGACCATCTCATGGGGCTGGTGACCATCACATGGGGCTGGTGACCATCTCATGGGGACAGTGACCATCTCACGGGGCTGGTAACCATCACATGGGGCTGGTGACCATCACATGGGGACAGTGACCATCTCATGGGGCTGGTGACCATCTCATGGGGACAGTGACCATCTCACGGGGCTGGTAACCATCACATGGGGCTGGTGACCATCACATGGGGACAGTGACCATCTCATGGGGCTGGTGACCATCTCATGGGGACAGTGACCATCTCACAGGGCTGGTGACAATCACATGTGGCCAGGGACCATCCCATGGGGCTGGGGACCGTCCCGGGGTGTGTGGGGGGGTGTCCCCAGATGTCCCCCGGTGTCCCCAGGTACCTTCTTGTCCTGCAGGTCAGTGGAGAGCTCGTAGCTGTCGCTCAGAGCCTTCGGCCTCTTGCTCTCCTCCTCCTCCTCCTGCTTGCGTAGGGCCACGCTGGCGGGCTGGGGTGGCAGCCGGGGCCAGGCCAACCCCGGGGAGCCCCCCCCGGGGCCCCCCCCAGATCCCCCCGGTCCCTGGGGGGTCGGTTGAGGGAGGCCACGGTACGGGGGGGGTCGCCCGGGACTGTCGGGCACCGGACCCCCACCCTCACTGCCCGGCGCCTCGCCGTCCACGCTGCGGGGACATCGCGTCACCCCCACGTCGGGACCCCCCCCCCAAATCCGCCCCGGACCCCCCCAAACCGCCCCGTGCCCCCCCAAATGGCCTCAGCCCCCCCCCCCCTCAAGCTGCTGCAAGACACCCCCCTATGAGACATCACCCACCCCCCCCCAAATCACCCTGAGACCCCCCCCAAAGAGCCTGGAGCCACCTGAGTGGGGACCGTGGGGACACGTGGGGGTGGGGACACGGGGACATGGACATGGGACACACGGACATGGGGACATGGACATGGGGACATGGGACACACAGACATTGGGACATGGGGACATGGGGACATGGACATGGGGACACAGGGACAGGGGGACATGGGACACATGGACATGGGGACATGGGGACATGGACATGGGACACACAGACATTGGGACATGGGGACATGGACATGGGACACATGGACATGGGGACACGGGGACATGGACATGGGACACACAGACATTGGGACATGGGGACATGGACATGGGGACATGGGGACACAGGGACAGGGGGACATGGGACACACAGACATTGGGACATGGGGACATGGACATGGGGACATGGGGACATGGACATGGGACACACAGACATTGGGACATGGGGACATGGGGGACATGGACATAGGGGGACATGGACAGGGGGACACAGGGACATGGGGACATGGACATGGGACACACAGACATGGGGACATGGGGACACATGGACAGGGGGACATGGGACACATGGACATGGGGACACATGGACATGGGGACATGGACATGGGGACATGGGGACATGGACATGGGACACACAGACATTGGGACATGGGGACATGGGGGACATGGGGGACATGGACATGGGACACACGGACATGGGGACATGGGGACACATGGACAGGGGGACATGGGACACATGGACATGGGGACACATGGACATGGGGACATGGACATGGGGACATGGGGACATGGACATGGGACACACAGACATTGGGACATGGGGACATGGACATGGGGACATGGGGGACATGGACATGGGGACATGGACACACAGGGACATGGGGATGGGGGACATGGGCACATGGGGACATGGACATGGGGGACATGGGCAGGGGGACATGCAGACATGGGGACATGAGCAACGTGGGGACACAGGGACATGGGACACATGGACATGGGGACAGGGGAACATGGGGACATGGACATGGGGGACATGAACAACATGGGGGACATGGGGACCTGAGCAGCACAGGGACAGGGGACACATGGGGGTGGGGACATGCGGACATGGGGACATGAGCAACATAGGGACAGGGGGACATGGGGACATGGGGTCTTGGGGATGTGGGGACACATGAACATGGGACATATGGACATGGGGACACACGGATATGGGGGACATGGACACAGGGACATGTGGACATGAGGACAAGGGACAGAGGGACATGGGACACATGGACATGGGGACACAGGGACACAGGGTCTTGGGGATGTGGGGACACACGGACATGGGACACACGGACATGGGGACACACGGACATGGGGACATGGGACAGAGGGACATGAGGGACATAGACATGGGGACATGGGACACACGGACATGGGGACATGAGCAACACAGGGACACATGGACGTGGCACGTAGGGACAAGGGGACACAGGGACATGTGGACATGAGACATGGGAACATGTGGACATGAGACACGCAACATGGCGACATGGGACATATGGACATGGGACACACGGACACAGACGTGGGACACATGGACATGGGAATATGGGGACACGGGGACATACATGGGACACATGGACATGGGGACGTGGGGACACGGGGACATAGAACACACAGAGATGGGACACATGGACATGGGACACACGGACACGGGGAGATGGGGACAGGGGACATGGGACACATGGACATGGGACACACGGACACGGGGAGATGGGGACATGGGGACATGGAGCACATGGACATGGGACACACGGACACGGGGAGATGGGGACAGGGGACATGGGACACATGGACATGGGACACACGGACACGGGGAGATGGGGACATGGGGACATGGAACACATGGACATGGGGACACATGGACACGGGACACACGGAGATGGGACACACGGACATGGGACACACGGACACAGACATGGGACGCATGGACATGGGGACACATGGACACGGGGACACACGGACACGGGGACACGGGACACACGTCACGCACGAACACATGGACACGGGACACACGGACACAGGGACACACGGACGCGGGGACGTGGGGACACACGGACACACGTCACGCATGAACACACGGACACGGGGACACACGGACACACGGACACAGCCCCCCCCCAGCCCCAGGGGGTCCCCGCCCCCCCCCAGGCATCCGGGAAAGGGGGGGGGGGATGAGGATGGGGGGGTCCGGGGGAGGGGGGGTCCCCCAAAAACCCGGGGGGGGGCGGGGAAGGTGCAGAGGACCCGGGTGGGGGGGGGGGGTGTCCCCGAGGGGAAATGATGACGGGGGGGGGTTCCCACGCGGGGAGGGGGTGTAAAAGGGTTGGGGGGGTGGGGGTGGGTTTTTTTTGGGGGGGGGGGTGTCCCCCCGACTCACCCGTGCAGCAGGCGCTGCCGGAGCGGCCCCCGCCGCCGGTCGGCGGTGCACTGCAGGCACCACATCGGGGGGGGGGAACCCCAAGGGTGGGGTCGGGGGATCCCCAAAGATGGGGTGGGGGTGGATGGGTGGGGGGTTTTGGGGGGGGGGGGGCGGCTCCTCCGCAGCAGCACCCAGGGCCCGCCCGGCCGGTGGAGGATGGGGGGGGGGGGAGGAGCCGGAGGAGCGACCCCCCCTTTCCACCCCCCCCCCGCGCTTGCGACGCCCGAGTCCCTGATGGGGGGGGGGGCTGTCCCCCAATATTTTTTTGGGGGGGGGGTCCGGATGCCTGGGTCCGGGGGGGGGGGGAGGGGGGGGGATGCCCCTTCTGAGATGGGGAGATGGGCACAACCCCCCCCCCAAATTTTTTTTTTTGGGGGGGGGGGAGGTGCGCCCGGCCACCTGGGTCCCCCCCTGAAGCCGGGGGGCGGGGTTCCCCAAAAAGGGGTCTTGAAAAAGGGGGGGGGGGGGGCAGTGGGGCTCGCCTGGCCCCATGCGCATGCGCGAAGTTTCGTGTGTCTCCCCCCCCCCTTTTTTTTTTTTTTGCGGGCTGGCGGTTGCCATAGCGACGCGGGGGCGGGGCCGGCGGGTTGCCAGGGCTGCTGTTACCATGGCGACGCGGCGGGGGATGGAGGGGACCGCGGGTTGGGGGGGGGGGGGGTGGGAGGGGGGGTGGTCCCGGACACCTGGGTTCCCCTGGGGGGGGGTGGGGGGGGGGGGGGGTGGTGCCGGCGCGAGCCCCGCCCCCCCCCGACGTCACCGCCCTCTCCCCAAAATAGCCCGAGGATGGAGGCGTCGCCATGGCAACCGCCCCCAAACATCCAGCAGCAATGGGGGGGGGGGGGGCCCAACAGCCGGGGGAGGATCCAGGCGTCCGGGGGCTGTATGGCGCCTATAGGTCCCTGGGGAACCTATAAGGGTTCCTATAGGTCCTGGGGATCCATACGGCCCCTATAGGTCCTGGGGTTTGTATGGCCCCTATAGGTCCTGGGGATCCATACGGCCCCTATAGGTTCCTGGGGATCCATATGGCCCCTATAGGTCCTGGGGTTCGTATGGCCCCTATAGGTCCCTGGGGTTTGTATGGCCCCTATAGGTCCTGGGGATCCATACGGCCCCTATAGGTCCTGGGGTTCGTATGGCCCCTATAGGTTCCTGGGGATCCATACGGCCCCTATAGGTCCCTGGGGGCCGTATAGTCCCTATAGGTCCCTGGGGTTTGTATGGCCCCTATAGGTCCCTGGGGGCCGTATAGTCCCTATAGGTCCCTGGGATTCGTATGGCCCCTATAGGTCCTGGGGATCCATACGGCCCCTATAGGTCCCTGGGGTTCGTATGGCCCCTATAGGTTCCTGGGGATCCATACAGCCCCTATAGGTCCCTGGGGGCCGTATGGCCCCTATAGGTCCCTGGGGATCCATACGGCCCCTATAGGTCCTGGGGTTCGTATGGCCCCTATAGGTTCCTGGGGATCCATACGGCCCCTATAGGTCCCTGGGGGCCGTATAGTCCCTATAGGTCCCTGGGGTTTGTATGGCCCCTATAGGTCCCTGGGGGCCGTATAGTCCCTATAGGTCCCTGGGATTCGTATGGCCCCTATAGGTCCTGGGGATCCATACGGCCCCTATAGGTCCCTGGGGTTCGTATGGCCCCTATAGGTTCCTGGGGATCCATACGGCCCCTATAGGTCCCTGGGGGCCGTATGGCCCCTATAGGTCCCTGGGGATCCATACGGCCCCTATAGGTCCTGGGGTTCGTATGGCCCCTATAGGTTCCTGGGGATCCATACGGCCCCTATAGGTCCCTGGGGGCCGTATAGTCCCTATAGGTCCCTGGGGTTTGTATGGCCCCTATAGGTCCCTGGGGGCCGTATAGTCCCTATAGGTCCCTGGGGTTTGTATGGCCCCTATAGGTCCCTGGGGATCCATACGGCCCCTATAGGTCCCTGGGGTTTGTATGGCCCCTATAGGTCCCTGGGGATCCATACGGCCCCTATAGGTCCCTGGGGTTTGTATGGCCCCTATAGGTCTCTGGGGATCCATATGGCCCCTATAGGTCCCTGGGGATCCATACAGTCCCTATGGGTCCTTGGGGAGCTACGAGGACTCCCTATACATCCCCTAGGTCCGTGTGACCCCTATAGGTCCCAGGGAACCCACACAGTTCCTATACATAGGAGCTATACAGCCCCCAGAGAACCCATACAGTCCCTATATGTCCCTGGGAGCCATATGGCCCCTACGATACCTATAGGGGCTCTATAATCCCTTTACAGCCCAGGGATCTGTGCAGCCCATATGACAGCTGGGGGGGGGGGAACCTATAGGGGCCCTATAGCACCCAGAGGACCCCCACGGCACGCGACGAGATTCATACAGCTTCTATACTGCCCTGTGGGGCTCCGTGCAGACCGTATAGCCCCTATACTGCCCCATGGGGCTCTGAGCAGCCTATAGAGCACCATATGGCCCCTATACAGCCCTATAGGTCTCTGTGTAGCCTATAGAGCACCATATGGCCCCTATACTGCCCTGTGGGGCTCTGTGCAGCCTATAGAGCACCATATGGCCCCTATACAGCCCTATAGGGCTCTGTGCAGCCTATAGAGCACCATATAGCCCCTATACTGCCCTGTGGGGCTCTGTGCAGCCTATAGAGCACCATATAGCCCCTATACAGCCCTATAGGGCTCTGTGCAGCCTATAGAGCACCATATAGCCCCTATACTGCCCTGTGGGGCTCTGAGCAGCCTATAGAGCACCATATGGCCCCTATACAGCCCTATAGGGCTCTGTGCAGCCTATAGAGCACCATATAGCCCCTATACAGCCCTATAGGTCTCTGTGCAGCCTATAGAGCACCATATAGCCCCTATACAGCCCTATAGGGCTCTGTGCAGCCTATAGAGCACCATATGGCCCCTATACAGCCCTATAGGGCTCTGTGCAGCCTATAGAGCACCATATAGCCCCTATACAGCCCTATAGGTCTCTGTGCAGCCTATAGAGCACCATATAGCCCCTATACTGCCCTGTGGGGCTCTGAGCAGCCTATAGAGCACCATATAGCCCCTATACTGCCCTGTGGGGCTCTGAGCAGCCTATAGAGCACCATATGGCCCCTATACAGCCCTATAGGGCTCTGTGCAGCCTATAGAGCACCCAGGGGGTCCATATGCCCCCTATAGGGCCGGGAGGGGGACACACGCCCCCCCCCCCCCCCAGGGGGACCGTGGCATTGGTGGGGGGGCTCTTACCTGCGGGCGGGGGGAGGTTGGAGCGGCCGAGAGGACCCACGGGTGGCACCTGGAGGGGGGGCACGGGGGGGGTGGGGGGACACGGGGGGGGACACGGGGGGGCACGGGGGGGTGATGGGGGACACGGGGGGTGGGGGGGGACACGGGGGGGATGGATAGGGGACACGGGGGGGGGCACGGGGGGGTGATGGGGGACACGGGGGTGGGGGGACACGGGGGGGCACGGGGGGGTGATGGGGGACACGGGGGGGGACACGGGGGGGGACACGGGGGGGATGGATGGGGGACACGGGGGGGGACACGGGGGGGCACGGGGGGGTGATGGGGGACACGGGGGTGGGGGGACACGGGGGTGGGGGGACACGGGGGGGTGATGGGGGACACGGGGGTGGGGGGACACGGGGGTGGGGGGACACGGGGGGGTGATGGGGGGACATGGGGGGACACGGGGGGGGACACGGGGGGGATGGATGGGGGACACGGGGGGGGGACACAGGGGTGGGGGGGGACACGGGGGGACACGGGGGGATGGATGGGGGACACGGGGGGGGACACGGGGGGGGACACGGGGGTGGGGGGGGACACGGGGGGACACGGGGGGGATGGATGGGGGACACGGGGGGGGACACGGGGGGGTGATGGGGGACACGGGGGTGGGGGGACACGGGGGGGTGATGGGGGGACATGGGGGGACACGGGGGAGGACACGGGGGGGATGGATGGGGGACACGGGGGGGGACACGGGGGGGGAACACGGGGGGGCACAGGGGGGTGATGGGGGACACGGGGGGGTGGGGAGGACACAGGGGGGTCACGGGGGTTGATGGGGGGTGATGAAGGGACACGGGGGGACACGGGGGGGGCACATGGATGGGGGACACCGGGGGGGGGATGGATGGGGGGCGCTGGGGGGGGCAGGGGGGGCTACTCCTCCCTGGGGGGGGGACGACAGACGGGGGGGGAGAAAGAGGAGAGAAAACACGAGTCAAGAGCCGGAGGGGGGGGGACACACGGACACGGGGGGGGGGACACGAAGGGGGGCAGGGACACGGGGGGGGGGCAGCGGGACCCAGTGGATCCCCAGGGATCGGGGGGGGGGGATTGGCCCCACGGCGGGTCCAGGCCCCCAAACCCCCCCCCCCCCCAAAACACGCCTCGCACGAGGAGGGCGTGCAAGGCCCACGTGTGCGCGGGGGTGGGTGGGTGGGGAGGGAAGGGTCACCCTCGCACGGCGGTACGGCCTCGCACGCCCAGACGTTTCCGCGGCGTCGCACGCCCACGCACGGCGCCGCACGCGCTTGCGCGGGGTCGCGGGCCGTCGCACGGCGCCACGCGCTCTCGCACGGGGTTGCGCACCCTCGCGTGGAGTCGCGCACCCGTGCACAGCGTCGCGCGCCCTTGCACACCCCTACATAGAGCTGATAGCGTTGCACACCCTTGCACGGGGTTGCACGCCCCGGCGCGGCATCGCGCACCCTTGCACGGGGTTGCACGGCATTGCACACGGTTGCACGCCCACGCACGGCACTGCACACCCTTGCACAGGGTTGCACGCCCCGGCATGGCATTGCACACCCACACAGAGAGTTGCACGGCGTTGCACACCCTTGCACGGGGTTGCACGCCCCGGCACAGCATTGCACACCCTTGCATGGAGTTGCACGGCATTGCACACGGTTGCACGCCCCGGCACGGCACTGCACACCCTTGCATGGGGTTGCACGCCCCAGCATGGCGTTGCACACCCATACAGAAAGTTGCACGGCGTTGCACACCCTTGCACACGGTTGCACGCCCTGGCACAGCACTGCACACCCTTGCACGGGGTTGCACGCCCCGGCACAGCATCGCACACCCTTGCACGGCATTGCACGGCATTGCACATGGTTGCACGTCCCGGCACGGCACTGCACACCCTTGCACGGGGTTGCACGCCCCGGCACAGCATCGCACACCCTTGCACAGCGTTGCACACCCCGGCACGACGTTGCACACCCATCCCCGGAGTTGCACAGCGCACAGCATCGCGCACCCTTGCACAGGGTTGCACGGCATTGCACACGGTTGCACACCCCGGCACAGCACTGCACACCCTTGCACAGGGTTGCACGCCCCGGCACGACGTTGCACACCCATCCCCGGAGTTGCACAGCATTGCACACGGTTGCACACCCCGGCACGACATTGCACACCCCGGCACGATGTTGCACACCCATCCCCGGAGTTGCACGGCATTGCACACAGTTGCACACCCCGGCCCGGCGTTGCACGCCCTTGCACGGAGTTGCACGCCCTTGCGCAGGGCTGCACACCCCAGCACGGCCTTGCACGCCCTCGCACGCCTGCCACAGCCATGCCGGTCGCCGTCACCCCGTGTCACCCACCCTCGTGCCCCCTCGCACGACGGGCCCGGACACACACACCCCCCCCCCCCGCACCCCCAAGATCTGGGGTGGCGAGGACACACGGGGGCGGGTCCCTGGTTGCCATGGTGACGCACACGCGCGCACGCCCCGCTGTCACGCCTCCCCCGGCGCTGTCATCGCTGTCACCCGCCGCCCGCGCCGTCGCCTGGCAACCGCCCCGGCAACGCGCACCCCCGGCCGGGGTGGGGGGGACACACAGGCGTGACCACCCTTCCCCCCCCCCCCCGAACGCACGCTCTGTCGCGACATGACAGGCCTGTCGTGACATGACGGCTCCCGTCGTGACATCTCGGGCCTGTCGCGACACAACGGGGGCCTGTCGCAACACGTCGGTGCCATTGCAGCTGGCTGAGGGGGGGGCCCCCCTGTCACGACGTGTCGGCCCGTCGCGATATGTCCGCCTCATCGCAATGAGTCAGCCCTATCACAACGGGCTAGCTCCTATCATGACAGGTCAGCCCTGTCGCAACGCGACAGCCTTTCCGTGAGGCATCAGCCCCATCGCAACGGGCCAGCTCCTGTCACGACAGGTCAGCCCTGTTGCAACACGGCGGCCTTTCCACGAGGCATTAGCCCTATTGCAACGGGCCAGCTCCTGTCGCGACAGGTCAGCCCCATCACAATGCGGCGGCCTTTCCATGAGGCATCAGCCCCATTGCAACACGCCGGGTCCCGTCGCGACAGCTCAGCCCCGTCGTGACAGCTCAGCCCTATCGCAACGCGTCGGGTCCCGTGACGCCGGAACAGCCTCGTCGCGCCAGGGCGGTTCCGTCGCGACGCTCCCGACGCGCGCCCCCCCCCCCCCCCCCAAAGCGTGCGCCCCCCACCCCAGGGAGTGGGACCCAGGCGTCCGGGTGGGCGGGGGTGGGTGGGGGTCAAAGGTCAAGGGCGGGGCGGTACTGACCTCACCGTCCTCGAGCTGTCGCGGTCCGACCTGGGGGGAGAACGGGGCGGGGGGGGGGGGGTCAGCGAGCGGCACGGCCCCCCCCCCCCCCCAAAAATACCCCCCCCGGTGTAACGAGTTCTGTCAGGGCTCAGCCTGGGGGGGGTGGGGCACCCACTCCCCGTGCCGGATTTTGGGGTGCAAGGGCGGGGGGATGGGGGCGGGGGGGGTCCTTACTTGCGTTGGAGGGTGGTGGCGGGGCTGGTGCTGGCGCTGGTGCTGTGTCCTCCCCCCCCGGGGCTGGAACTACGGGAGGGGCCGCGACTGAGCGACGGCCCCCGCGGCCAATCCCGTTCCCAATCCCGGTGGGAAACGCCGCCGCCGCAATGATCCCTGGAACAAGGAGCGGGGTACGATCCTTCCCGGTCCATACAAGAGGGATAACGAC
Organism: Grus americana; assembly: GCF_028858705.1. Classification (NCBI taxonomy): domain Eukaryota; kingdom Metazoa; phylum Chordata; class Aves; order Gruiformes; family Gruidae; genus Grus; species Grus americana. The sequence continues at coordinate 47,054 of NC_072889.1, read as the reverse complement.
CGTCCCGATTTCGGTACTGCAGCTCACGGTCGACGTGGTATTGCCCATCCCGGTCTATACGGTTCGGATATTGACCGTCTTGATCCATACGGTTCGGATACTGCCCGTCCCGGTCCATACGGTTCGTGTATTGACCGTCCCGGTCCGTATGGCTCGGATATTGCCCGTCCCGGTCCGTACGGTTCGGATATTGCCCGTCCCGATCCGTACGGCTGGGATATTGCCCGTCTCGGTCCGTATGGCTCGTATATTGCCCGTCGCGGTCCATACGGCTCGGGTATTGCCCGTCCCGGTCCGTATGGCTCGGGTATTGCCCGTCGCGGTCCATACGGCTCGGATATTGCCCGTCGCGATCCAAATGGGGCTGATACTGGAGATCCCGCTCCAAGCAGCCGTGATACTGCCCGTCCCGGTCCATACGACCCGTATATTGCCCATCCCGTTCCGTACGGCTCGTATATTGCCCGTCCCGTTCCGTACGAGCCTGGTAAGGTCTGTCGCGATCTTTACGGCTCTGGTAGGACCTATCGTGATCGGGACGGTTGGGATACGGCCCGTCGCGGTCCGTTAACGCCTCGTATTGCCCGTCGCGATCCATATGAGCCGCGTAGGGTCTATCCCGGTCCGTACGTCCAACGTATTGCCCGTCGCGATCCAAGTGCTCCTGGTACTGCCCGTCGCGGTCCAGGTGCTCCTGGTACTGCCCGTCGCGATCCAGGTGGGGTTGATATTGCCCGTCGTGGTCCGTACGGCTGGTATATTGCCCGTCGCGATCTACGTGCCCCTGGTAGGGGAGGTCCCGGTCCGTATGGGGCGGGTACGGCCCGTCGCGGTCCGTATGGGGCGCGTAGGGGAGGTCGGGGTCGGCGCAGGGCGGGTATTGCCCCTCCGGGTCCAGATGGTTTTGGTATTGACCGTCGGGGTCCGCGTGGCCCTGGGGAGGGGGGGGGTAGAGGGCGCTGGCACCGGGCGCCCGGGCTATATGGTCCTGGGAACGTATGGTCCTAGGCTGGCCCGTATGGCCCTGAGACCCCCTGACTTGGTCTATATGGCCCTGAGACCCTCTTGACGTGGTCTATATGGCCCCCACCCTGGCCTATACGGCCCTGGACAACCCACACCCCCCCCGACCTGGTCTATATGGCCCTGAGACCCCCTTGACGTGGTCTATATGGCCCCTGCCCTAGTCTATATGGCCCTGAGCCCCTTGTCCTGGTCTATATGGCCCTGGACAACCCCCACCCCCCCCCCGACCTGGTCTATATGACCCTGAGACCCCCTGACCTGGCCCATATAGCCCCTGCCCTAGTCTATATGGCCCTGAGACCCCCTTGGCGTGGTCTATATGGCCCCCGACCTGGTCTATATGGCCCTGAGACCCCCTGACTTGGTCTATATGGCCCTGAGACCCCCTTGGCGTGGTCTATATGGCCCCTGACCTGGTCTATATGGCCCTGAGACCCCCTTGGCGTGGTCTATATGGCCCCTGACCTGGTCTATATGGCCCTGAGACCCCCCCCGACCTGGCACGTATGGCCCTGGGACGCCCCCCCCCCCCCCCCGCGCCCTTCACCAAGCCCATATAGCCCTGCGACCCCTAACCTGGTCTATACGGCCCTGGGACCCCTGCCCTGGTCTATATGGCCCCAAGCCTCCCCCGACCCAGCCCATACGGCCTCTGCCCTGGTCTATATGGCCCTGGGACCTCTGACCTGATCTATATGGCCCTGAGACCCCCTTGATGTGGTCTATATGGCCCCTTCCCTGGTCTATATGGCCCCGAGCCCCCTCCCCGACCCAGCCCATATGGCCCTGAGCCCCTTACCCTGGTCCATACGGCCCTGGGACCCCCCAACCTGGTCTATACGGCCCCGGGACCCCCCCAATCTGGTCCATACAGCCCTGGGACCCCCCCAATCTGCTCCATACGGCCCTGGGACCCCCCAACCTGGTCTATACGGCCCCGGGACCCCCCCAATCTGGTCCATACAGCCCTGGGACCCCCCAACCTGGTCTATACGGCCCCGGGACACCCCCCCCCAGTCCATACCCCCCCCCCCTCCGGGACCCCCAACCCAGCCCCTATAGCCCCTATAGGGGGGTCCTGGTCCTTATTCCCCCATAACTCCCCCCCCCCAGTCTCTATACCCCCCCCCCAATATGGGGGTCCCTGGTCCACAGCCCCCCCATAACCCCCCCATCCCATAACCCACCCCCCCGGTCTCTGCACCCCCAAACCAGGGGTCCCCACTCCACGCCCCCCCCCCCATAACCCCCCTCCCCAGCCGCTGCACCCCCAAACCAGGCTCCGCAACCCCCCCCCCAAACCCCCCACACCCCCAAAAAACGGGGCGGGGGTGTGTGTGTGTGTGATGGTGTCCCCACCCCCCGAACCCCCAAAACCAAACCACCCCACTCCACGCCCCCCTCCTCAAAACACCCCCGTACCCCCATTCCCACACCCCTAAAAGAGCCCCCCCCTTCCTCCGCACCCCCCCCAATCCCTACACCCCCAAAACTGGGGTCCCCATACCCCCCCCCCCAAAAAAAATCCCCATCACCCCCAATCCGTGCGGGGGGGGGGGGGGGTGTCCACTTTACCCCCCCCCCCCAAAACCGGGGTGGGGTGTCCGCACCCCATAACCCCCCTCCCCGATACCTGAAACGCCCCTCCCCCCCCCCGATATCGGGGTACCCCCCCCACCCCCAAACCTGGTGCCGGGGGGGGGCGGGTGCCCCCCCCCCTTTGTCGCAGGTGCCGGTTCTCCCGGGCCAAGCGTTGGAGCTGCCCCTCGAGCTGGGCGATGCGGCGGCGTTGCGAGGCCAAGAGATGTCGTTGAGTCGCGATAATGCGATTCAACTCTAAGAGGTATTCGACGGCGCGATCGGGGGGGTCGGAACCCCCCGGGGGGGGCCCGCCACCCCCCGCGCCCTCCATGACCCGGGAGAAGGTGTGTGTGTGGGGGGGGTACCCCGGTTTTTTTTGGGGGGGGGGGCTTAAAATGGGGGGGGGAATGGGGGGGTGGTAAAATTGGGGGGGGGTGGTAAAATGGGGGGGGTAAAATGGGGGGGTGGTAAAATAGGGGGGGTCGTAAAATGGGGGGGCTGTAATGTTGGGGGGCGCTGGGCTGGGGGCTCCGGCAGCCCTGAGGGTGAAGGGGGGGGCCCCCCTTAAATTGGGGGGGGGGGTGGGTGGGTGTGTGGGGGTGGGATAAAGTGTGGGGGGGTTGGGGGGGGGGGGCAGACACCCCCCGAATGTGATGGAAAGGGGAGGAGGGGGAGGGGGTGCCCCCGGACGGGGGCGGGAAAAAGGGAAAGGGGGGGGGTGGGGGGGTGGGGGGGGGCGGCTCGGGGGGGGGCCCGATCCGGGCGCGGAGCTCGGAGGGAGGAGGCGAGTCGGGTGGGGGCGGGGCGGGGGGCGGGGCTTCAGGCGGGCGGGAGGCGGGGCGCCCCTCCCCTCTCTAGCCAACCCCCCCCCCCCCCCCCCGCATTGAACCACCCCCTCCCACGGGTTTTTTTTGGGGGGGGGGGGGCACCTCCTTCCCACCCCCCATCTTCCAGAGGAGCCAGGTTCCCCCCCCCCCCTTTACTAATTAAGCTTATTGTTAATTACGGGGGGGGGGTACCCCAGCCCCCCCCCCCCTCCCCGAGGTTCCCCCCCCTCCCCTTTACGTGTGACCCCCCCTTTTTGTGTGGGTCCCCCCCCCCCCCCCAGGCGATGCTGGAAGCAGGAGCCCAGGCTCTGCCGTCGCCACGGCAACGGGTCACAAATAACTCCGCCGCTGATTGGGGTTCGCCCGCCGCACGGGGAGGGACCCCCCCACCCCCCCTATAGCCCTGCGACCCCCCCGGGGACCTATAGCCCCTATACGTCCCCGTCCCCCCCTCCCCAGCGCTTTGGGGGGGGCCCTATAGCCCCCATATGGCCCTAAGGGGGCTCTGTGCCCCCCCCCCCCCTCACAGCACCTATATAGGTCCGGTGGGTCCCTATAGCCCCTATACGGCCCCAGAGTCCCTATAGCCCCACGGGGCTTCATATGGCCCCTATATGGCCCTGGGGGGCTGCGGTAGCCCCCATGCGACACCTATAGCCACCCTATAGCCCCTATATAGCCCCAGGGGGTCACTATAGCCCCTATATGACACCCACGTAGGCTCCATACGACACCTATATAGCTCCAGTGGGTCCCTATGGCCTCCATATAGAGCCCAGGGGGCTGCTATACCCTCCATGTGGTACCTATATGGCCACCCTATAGCCCCAGGGGGTCACTATAGCCCCCATACGACACCTATATAGCCCCAAGGCGTCCCTATAGGCTCCCTATAGGCTCCCTATAGGGCCCCAGGGGGTCACTATAGCCCCCATACGACACCTATATAGCCCCAAGGCGTCCCTATAGGCTCCCTATAGCCCCTATAGGTTCCCTATAGCCCCTATAGGGCCCCAGGGGGTCACTATAGCCCCCATACGACACCTATATAACCCCAAGGCGTCCCTATAGGCTCCCTATAGCCCCCATAGGGCCCCAGGGGGTCACTATAGCCCCCATACGACACCTATATAGCCCCAAGGCGTCCCTATAGGCTCCCTATAGGGCCCCAGGGGGTCACTATAGCCCCCATACGACACCTATATAGGCTCCATACGACACCTATATAGCCCCAAGGCGTCCCTATAGGCTCCCTATAGCCCCTATAGGCTCCCTATAGCCCCTATAGGGCCCCAGGGGGTCCCACCAGCCCCATACATCCCCACAGCGCTCCATATAGCCCCCGTATAGATCCAGGGGGTGCCTATAGCCCCCCAACCACCCCCCCAACCATAGGGTACCTGGGGGGAGGGGGGGGGTCATGGAGCCCCTATAGAGCCCAGGCCGGTCCATATGGCCCTATAGGTCCCCCCCAAAACTGAGACGTAAGGACGGGGCGGGGAGAGAATCAAAATCCTTTATTGTAGCGTCACTAAAATCCACAGAAATGACATAAAACGGGGGGCGGGGGGGGACGTATGGGATTTGGGGGGGACGTATGGGATTTGGGGGGGACGTATGGGATCGGGGGGGGGGACGTATGGGATTTGGGGGGGGCCCCTTATAGAGCCCAGTAAAAGCGACAGCGTGATTCTACCTATAGCGGGGGGAGCCAGGGGCTTGGGGGGGGGGGGCACCCAGGGGTTTGGGGGGGGGCACCCATGAGACCCTGGGGGGAGCACCCAGGGGTTTCGGGGGGGCACCCAGGGGTTTCGGGGGGGCACCCAGGGGTTTCAGGGGGGGGCACCCAGGGGTAGCAAAGCGTTTGGGGGGGGGGGGGGGCGCACCCACAGGCACGCAGGTGTCTGGGGTGGGGAGGGCACCCATGGGGGGGGGGGGCACCCAGGTTTTGGGGTTTTTTTGGGGTTCGGGGGGGGGGATCACTGCTCGTTGGGGTTGGGGTTGGCGTCGGGGTACTTGGTGAGGTCGAAAGTCAACACCTTGCTGATGACGCAATCGCCTTGCTGGAGGGGGGGGAAGAAAAAATTGGGGGGGGGGGGGTGTTGTTAAATCCAGGGGGGGTTTATTTACCCCCCCCAGCCCCCCAAATTTACACCCCCCCCCCCCAAAATTTACCCACCTCGGGGTAGACGCCGATGAGACTTTGAGCTTTGGTGTAAAATTCTTCCTTGAGGGAGATAACGATGGCTTGGAAATTAGCGGCCGATTGCTCCTTGATGTAGTTGGCCACCTGTGGGTACCCCAAAAATTGGGGGGGGGGAAGACCCCCAAAAAAGGAGTCGAAAAACCCCCCAAAACTAGGTCGAAAAACCCCGAAAATGGGTCGAAAAACCCCCAAAAATAGGGAGAAACGTCACCCCGCGGCAGCGAAAAATCGGCCCCAAAAGTGGGGCTGGGGGAGGCGGAATTGACCCGAAGATGTTGAAAGTGGGGTGGGGGACCCCCAAAATGAGATGGGGGAGCCCCAAAATGGAGGGGACCCCCCAAAAACACCCCAAGATTGCAAGCGGAGGGTCTAAAAATGGACCCTCGGACCCCAAATCGCCCCCCGTTGACGCCAAAAATGGACCCAGGGACCCCCCAAATCTCCCTGGTGACCCCAAAAATGGACCCAGAGACCCCAAATCCCCCCTGGTGACCCCCAAAATGGACCCAGGGACCCCCCAATCTCCCCGTTGACCCAAAAAATGGACCCAGAGACCCCCAAAATGGACCCAGAGACCCCAAATCCCCCCTGGTGACCCCCAAAATGGACCCAGGGACCCCCAAAACTGCACCCAGGGACATCCAAGCCCCCTCGGGGGGACCCCCCCCAAAATGGAGCAGGGACCCCAAAACTGCCACCCAAGGCCCCAAAAAAACGCCCCCCCGCGACCCCAAAGGACCCCCAATCCCCCCCTGTGACCCCAAAAATAGACCCAGGGACCCCAAAACCGCCTCTGTGAACCCCAAAATCCCAGGGGGAGCCCCCAAAATCCCAAGGCTCCCCCCCAAATACCTCGGAGAATCCCCAAACTCCCAAAACCCCCCCCCAAAAAATCCCACGGGGTCCCCAAAAATCCTTGAGGAGGGGGTCAAAATCCCTGCGGGGGGGGGGGGGGTCCCCAAAATCCCCTTTTTTTTTTTTTTTGAGGGGGGGGTCCCCCAAAAATCCCACCTTCCCTATATTGGTGTTATCCAACGCCGCGTCGATCTCATCCAGCACGAAAAACGGGGCCGGTTTGTAACTGGGGAAAAAAAAGGGGGGGGGGGGTGTGTGGATAAAAATGGGGTGAAACTCTTTAAAGGGGGGGGGGGGACACCCCAAAAAAGAGGGGGGGGACACCCACCTGTGGATGGCGAAGAGGAGGGCGAGGGCGGCCACCGTTTTCTCGCCCCCCGAAAGATTATCCATGGGGCGGAAACGTTTGCCGGGGGCTACGCAGTTGTAGTTGATGCCGTCCAGGTAGGGCTCCTCGGGGTTTTCGGGGCCCAAAAAAGCCTGGGGGGGGGGGGGGAAGGGGGGGATTTTGGGGTGACGGGGGGGCGTGGGGGTGACGGGGGGGGCGTGGGGGTGACGGGGGGGGCGTTACGGGGTCCCCACGTCCCGCGGGGAGGGGAGACGGGGGGGGGGGGAGATGGGGAGAGGGGCTGCAGGGAGGGACGGGGGCGGGTGAGTGTGCAAGGGTGAGGGGTGAGCGTGCAAGGGTGAGGGGTGAGTGTGCAAGGGTGAGGGGTGAGCGTGCAAGGGTGAGGGGTGAGCGTGCGAGGCCTTGTGAGAGGGTGGGGGCGAGCGGTTGAGGTCCCCGGTGAGGCTGGGGGCGATGGCGTAAGGTCCCATGCGAGGCCGGGGGTGAGCGTGCAAGGGCCTGTGTAAGGCCAGGAGTGAGCGTGCAAGGCTGGGAGTGAGCGTGCAAGGGCCTGCGCAAGGCTGGGAGTGAGCGTGCAAGGCCCGGGAAGGGGGGTGTAAGAGGCACCGGAGGAGGCTGGGGGTGAGTGTGTGAGGCTGGGGGTGAGCGTGCGAGGCTGGGGGTGAGCGTGCGAGGCCTTGTGAGAGGGTGGGGGCGAGCGGTTGAGGTCCCTGGTGAGGCTTGGGGTGATGGTGCAAGGCGGAGGCGATAGTGTTAAGGTCCCGTGCGAGGCTGGGGGCGAGCGTGCAAGGGCCTGTGTAAGGCCGGGAGTGAGCGTGCAAGGCCGGGAGTGAGCGTGCAAGGCTAGGAGTGAGCGTGCAAGGCTACGGGGGTGTAAGACGCAGCGGGGGAGGCTGAGAGTGAGCGTACAAGGCCCGGGGAGGGGGGTGTAAGAGGCACCGGGGGAGGCTGGGGGTGAGCGTGCAAGGCTGGGGGTGAGCGTGCGAGGCTCCGTGCGAGGCCGGGGGGCGAGCCCGGAGGCGACCGGCCGAACCCAAAGGCCGAGCGGCCGAACCCCCTTACGCGAGAACGGGAGGGTCCTCGTGCCGAGGGGGTCCTCGTGCCGAGGGGGTCCTCGTGCGAGGGGGTCCTCGTGCGAGGGGGCCCTCGTGCGAGGTACCTGGGCGCTGCTGTTGCGGGAAAGGGCCTTGTAGATCTCGTCGATGTTGGTGGCGACGGACTCGAAGCAGGCGTTGAAGCGGTCGAAGCGTTCCTTCTTCATCTGCTCGAACGCTTGCTTCGCCTTCTTCGCACGCTTCCGCGCCGCCTCGAACTCTGGGGGGGGGGGGGACACGGGGAGGGGGGGGGACACGCACGACGGGGTGACAATGGAGGGGGGGGTTGGGGACATCGGGCGGGGGGGACAGGGATGTGGCCCCCAGCTAAAATACGGCTGGGTTTGGGTGGCGGGTGGGTCGGGTCATCCCGCCGCCCCCGCCTTGTGTCGTCCCGGTGTCCCCCCCGTGTCCTCCTGGTGTCCCCATGTGCTCTGGTGTCCCCCCCACCCTTGGTGTCCCCCCATTCCTGGTGTCCCCACGTCCCCCTGGTGTCCCCACGTCCCCCTGGTGTCCCCCTGTTGACCCCACGTGCTCCAGTATCCCCATGGTGTCCCCGCATTTCCAGTGTCCCCATGTGTCCTCCTGGTGCCCCCACATCATCCTGGTGTCCCCATGTCCCTTCCCAGTGTCCCCACATCCCCGCGTGTCCCCACATCCCTGTGTCTTCCTGGTGTCCCCACGTCCCCTCGGTGTCCCCACATCCCTGGTGTCCCCACATCCCTGGTGTCCTCACGTCCCCTTGGTGTCCCCACATCCTCCTGCTGTCCCCACATCCCTGGTGCCCCCACATCATCCTGGTGTCCCCATGTCCCTTCCCAGTGTCCCCATGTCCCCTTGGTGTCCCCACATCCCTGTGTCTTCCTGGTGTCCCCACATCTCCTTGGTGTCCCCCCCATCCCTGGTGCCCCCATGTCCCCTTGGTGTCCCCACGTCTCTGGTGTCCCCACGTCCCCGTATCCTCCTACTGTCCCCCCATCATCCCGGTATCCCCACATCCCTTCCTGGTGTCCCCATGTCCCTTCCCAGTGTCCCCATGTCCCCTTGGTGTCCCCACGTGCTCTGGTGTCCCCCCATCCCTGGTGCCCCCACATCAGCCCAGTGTCCCCACGTCTCTGGTGTCCCCACATCCCTGTGTCTTCCTGGTGTCCCCACGTCCCCACATCCTCCTGCTGTCCCCCCCCCCATCATCCCGGTATCCCCACATCCCTTCCTGGTGTCCCCACGTCCCTGTGTCTTCCCAATATCCTCACGTCCCCTTAGTGTCCCCACATCCCTTCCCGGTGTCCCCCCATCCCTGGTGTCCCCACGTCTCTGGTGTCCCCACATCCCTGTATCCTCCTGCTGTCCCCCCCCATCCCTGCTGCCCCCCCCATCATCCCGGTATCCCCACGTCCCGTGTCCCCGTCCCCCCCCCCCCCCCCCGGCGTGTCCCCACCGTCCGACGTCTCCTGGAACTTATCCCGCACGCTCTCCAGCTTCTCCATGGCTTTCATGTTGGGGGCGGCGATGCGCTGCAGGACGCTCTGCTGCTCCGTCAGCCGCTGCTGCAGCTGGTTCATCTCCTGCCGGATCTCCTCCTCCGCCTGCGCGTCCTGGGGGCGGGGCTTCGTCTCAGGGGGCGGGGCCTAACAGGGTGGGGCCGCCCCCCCGCCCTAGGGAACCCTAATGGGACTCTATGGGGGGGCGTGGCCTCAGCCAAGGGGGGGCGTGGCCTCAGCCCTAGGGAACCCTAATGGGACTCTATGGGGGCGTGGCCTCAGCCAAGGGGGGGCGTGGCCTCAGCCCTAGGGAACCCTAATGGGACTCTATGGGGGGGTGTGGCCTCAGCCAAGGGGGGGCGTGGCCTGAACCCTAATGGGACTCTATGGGGGCGTGGCCTCAGCCCTAGGGAACCCTAATGGGACTCTATGGGGGGCGTGGCCTCAGCCAAGGGGGGGCGTGGCCTCAGCCCTAGGGAACCCTAATGGGACTCTATGGGGGGGGTGTGGCCTCAGCCAAGGGGGGGCGTGGCCTGAACCCTAATGGGACTCTAGGGGGGCGTGGCCTCAGCCCTAGGGGGGCGTGGCCTCAGCCCTAGGGAACCCTAATGGGACTCTATGGGGGGCGTGGCCTCAGCCAAGGGGGGGCGTGGCCTCAGCCCTAGGGAACCCTAATGGGACTCTATGGGGGGGGTGTGGCCTCAGCCAAGGGGGGGCGTGGCCTGAACCCTAATGGGACTCTATGGGGGCGTGGCCTCAGCCCTAGGGGGGCGTGGCCTCAGCCCTAGGGAACCCTAATGGGACTCTATGGGGGGCGTGGCCTCAGCCAAGGGGGGGCGTGGCCTCAGCCCTAGGGAACCCTAATGGGACTCTAGGGGGGCGTGGCCTCAGCCCGGGGGGGGGCGTGGCCTCAGCCCGGGGGGGGGGGGCGTGGCCTCAGCCCGGGGGGGGGGGCGTGGCCTCAGCCCGGGGGGGGGGGGCGTGGCCTCAGCCCGGGGGGGGGGGGGCGTGGCCTCAGCCCGGGGGGGGGGGGCGTGGCCTCAGCCCGGGGGGGGGGGGCGTGGCCTCAGCCCGGGGGGGGGGGGGCGTGGCCTCAGCCCGGGGGGGGGGCGTGGCCTCAGCCGGGGGGGGGGGCGTGGCCTCAGCCCGGGGGGGGGGGCGTGGCCTCAGCCCGGGGGGGGGGGCGTGGCCTCAGCCCGGGGGGGGGGGGGGCGTGGCCTCAGCCCGGGGGGGGGGGGGCGTGGCCTCAGCCCGGGGGGGGGGGGCGTGGCCTCAGCCCGGGGGGGGGCGTGGCCTCAGCCCGGGGGGGGGGGGCGTGGCCTCAGCCCGGGGGGGGGGGCGTGGCCTCAGCCCGGGGGGGGGGGGCGTGGCCTCAGCCCGGGGGGGGGGGGGGCGTGGCCTCAGCCCGGGGGGGGGGGGGCGTGGCCTCAGCCCGGGGGGGGGGGGGGCGTGGCCTCAGCCCGGGGGGGGGGGGGGCGTGGCCTCAGCCCGGGGGGGGGGCGTGGCCTCAGCCCGGGGGGGGGGCGTGGCCTCAGCCCGGGGGGGGGGGGCGTGGCCTCAGCCCGGGGGGGGGGCGTGGCCTCAGCCCGGGGGGGGGGCGTGGCCTCAGCCCGGGGGGGGGGGCGTGGCCTCAGCCCGGGGGGGGGGCGTGGCCTCAGCCCGGGGGGGGGGGGCGTGGCCTCAGCCCGGGGGGGGGGGGCGTGGCCTCAGCCCGGGGGGGGGGCGTGGCCTCAGCCCGGGGGGGGCGCGTGGCCTCAGCCCGGGGGGGGGGGCGTGGCCTCAGCCCGGGGGGGGGGGCGTGGCCTCAGCCCGGGGGGGGGGGCGTGGCCTCAGCCCGGGGGGGGGGCGTGGCCTCAGCCCGGGGGGGGGGGGCGGCCTCAGCCCGGGGGGGGGCGTGGCCTCAGCCCGGGGGGGGGCGTGGCCTCAGCCCGGGGGGGGGCGTGGCCTCAGCCCGGGGGGGGGGCGTGGCCTCAGCCCGGGGGGGGCGCGTGGCCTCAGCCCGGGGGGGGCGCGTGGCCTCAGCCCGGGGGGGGCGCGTGGCCTCAGCCCGGGGGGGGCGTGGCCTCAGCCCGGGGGGGGCGTGGCCTCAGCCCGGGGGGGGCGTGGCCTCAGCCCGGGGGGGGCGTGGCCTCAGCCCTGGGGGGGCGTGGCCTCAGCCCTAGGGAACCCTAATGGGACTCTATGGGGGGCATGGCCTCAGCCAAGGGGGGGTGGGGTTATCAACAGGCCACGCCCACCCCAGCCTGGCTTGCCTGATGGGGAAGGGCGGGAGGGGGTGGGGCTTTGTATGGTAATGAGGGGGTTGGCAGTGTGGGCGTGGCCAGGGGCAGTGTGGGCGTGGCTAGTGTCCTATGGGGGTAAAGTGGGAGGGGTGTGAGGAAAGGGGTGGTGCCTTAAGGAGTGGGAGGGGCCAAGGAAAATGGGAGGGGCCAGCATTAAAGGGCCAGCACACCTTGAGCTCCTCGGGCAGGTCGCTGTAGTCGATCTCGATCAGGGCCTCGCGGGCGTAGAGGCTGGAGGTGCGCTGGGAGCTGCTCACCGGCTCCTCCCCGGCCGGGCCACCCTTGGAGGGGGGGGACAAAGAGGGGGTCAGGGTGGTCCCCGGGCCCCCTCGTGAACCCCCCCCCACCCCCCAATCCCCTGTCCCGGCCCCACCTCCTCCTGGCTGATGTCATCCATGGTGCCCTTGGAGAGGGGCAGCTTGATGTCCTGCATCTTGCAGGCCTGCAGCAGGTTGTGGCGGTCGCTGCGCTTCTGCTCCAGCTTCGTCTCGATGGCCGTCACCTCCTTCTGCAGGTGCGTCATCTCCCTGCAGGAGGGGGGGGCGGGGGTGGGGTGTCAGGCCTGGCTGGCCCCGCCCACAGGGTCCCTAGCCCCGCCCACAACCCCTTAGCCCCACCCATAAGCCCCTTAGCCCCACCCACCACATGCCACTCATGCCGCCCCCCCACCAATCACACACTAGCTCCAGCCCCCAAGGCCATGGCCCCGCCCCCAAGGCCATGGCCCCGCCCCCAAGGCCATGGCCCCGCCCCCAAGGCCATGGCCCCGCCCCCAAGGCCATGGCCCCGCCCCCAAGGCCATGGCCCCGCCCCCAAGGCCATGGCCCCGCCCCCACGGCCATGGCCCCGCCCCCAAGGCCATGGCCCCGCCCCCAAGGCCATGGCCCCGCCCCCAAGGCCATGGCCCCGCCCCCAAGGCCATGGCCCCGCCCCCATTCTCAGCTCTCCCCAATCGCAAGCCCTGCCCCCAGGGTTCTGGCTCCACCCCCAAGGCTCAAAGCTCCGCCCATCTGCCAGCTCCGCCTGCAGGCTCGAGGCTCCGCCCCCCCAGGCTCGAGGCTCCGCCCCCCCAGGGCTCGAGGCTCCGCCCATCTGACAGCCCCACCCCCATGCTTGAGGCTCCACCCCCAAGGCTCAAGGCTCCGCCCATCTGCCAGGTCCACCCCCAGGGCTTGAGGCTCCGCCCATCTGCTAGCCCCGCCCCCATACTCCCTTAATCCCCAGGCCCCGCCCCACCCCTTAGCCCCACCCCCAGCCCCGCCCTCACTTGTTGGCCCCGCCCAGCTTCTTGCGGATCTCATCCATCTCGTGGTTCTTGTCGTTGACCTCGGACTTCTTGGCCAAGTGCTGGTTCTTCAGGTCCTGCAGCTGCGCCATCGTCTCATCGATGATCTTCATGTGACGCTGCTCCTCCTGCCGCCGCCATCGGTCACCCGTCACCGCCGCCCCTCGCCAGCCGCGCCCCTTCCCCAAACGCCCACCCGCGCCGTCCCCCTGTCCCGTCCCACGTCCCCCCCCACCCCGAGACCTTCTTCAGCTTCTCGATCTCGGCCTCGTCCTTCCGCACGCTCTGCTCCCACATCAGCACCTTCTCCTGGTCTTCCCGCAGCTGGTTACGTTCGAAATCCAGCTGGATGCCCAGCCGCGTCTTCTGGTTCTCGAATTCCAACCTAAAAACGAGGGCGCCTGAGATTTTGGGGGGGTGGGTGTCCTCGAGATGGTGGGGGTGGTCCCCAAGATGTTGAGGAGGTCCCCAAAGCATTGACAAGGTCCTCAAGATGTTGAGGAGGTCCCCAAGACGTCGAGGAGGTCCCCAAGGCATTGACAAGGTCCCCAAGACGTTGAGGAGGTCCCCCAGCTGCCCCATAAGCTCGCGGGGGGCTAGGCATGCCCCCTCAGAGATTTGGGGGTCCCCTGGGGGTCCATGTGTCATCGTTCCCCCCATCCCTGCCCCTTCAAGGTTTTGGGGGTCCCCTTTACCTCTTCTTGGCGATCTCGTTCTGCCTCTTGACTTTTTCCTCCTCGAACTCCCGGATGTTCCTGACCCCGATTTCGCGGCAAAACTCCTCAAACACTTCGTCCTCCACCTAAAGCGGGGGATGACGTCAGAACCAAAAAGGGGCTCCCCAAAATCCCTGCACCCACGGGAGACACCCCCCACCCCCCCAAAAAAAAATAACCCCAACACCCACCTGGTTCATTTTCTCCTTCAGATCTTTCATCTCCCGCTCCCGGCCCTGGATAATTCTCTTGATATCGTTAATGCGAGGCCCAAAATTGGCCAATTCGCTCTCGAGTTTCGACTTCTCCTGCGTCGGGGGGCGGAAAAACGGGGGTCAGATGCTGGGGACCCCCCCCTTGCACCCCAAAATCCCCCTCCCCGGAATCACATTAACCCAAAAAAACACCCAGGAGGAAAGCGTACGGTTTCCGTAAATCCCCCCCCCAAAACCAAATCCCTTTAACGTTCGGAACGGCCAAGGACACCCCCCCTCCCACCCCGTGACGCCCCCAAAACCGGCGTAATCCCCCCCAAAACTGGGGGTACCTGGAGGTTGAGGGCGAGGTGCCGGGTTTTCGTCTGCTCCAGGTCGCTCTGCGAATATTTGAGGCGCATTTGGAGACCGTGGGCTTGGGATTGGACTTGGCGGAGCTCGGCTTCCTTCCTCTTCGCCTTCATCTGCTCCTGGCGGGGGGAAAAAGAGGGGGTGGGGGGGGGGGAGAAAAAGAGGGGGTGAGGAGGGGGAGGGAAAAAAAAAAGGGGGTGAGAGGGGGGAGGGAAAAAAAAAGGGGGTGAGGGGGGAGGGAAAAAAAAAGGGGGTGAGGGGGGGAGGGAAAAAAAAAGGGGGTGAGGGGGGAGGGAAAAAAAAGGGGGTGAGGGGGGAGGAAAAAAAAAGGGGGTGAGGGGGTGAGGGAAAAAAAAAGGGGGTGAGGGGGTGAGGGAAAAAAAAGGGGGTGAGGGGGGGAGGGGAAAAAAAAGGGGGTGACGGGGGGAGGGGAAAAAAAAGGGGGTGACGGGGGGGATTCACCCGACCCGCAATGCCCGGAGATAGAGGCTGTGCTTGGTTTTGGGGGTCTGCAATGTTGTTTTGGGGGTTCAGCCTTGTCCCTCAGCGAGGGAGCCCCGAAATGTTTGAGATGAAGAAAGTTTGGGGGGGGGGGGGGGAAGTAAAAGTTTTGGGGTCTGAAAGCGGGGGAAAAAGGAGCGGGTTTAGGGTCCAAAGGAGCCTCAGCGGGTGCCGACGCAGTTTTGGGGGTGGCTGGAAGGAGTTTGGGGGTTCCCAGGAGAACGCTAAACCCCCCCCCCCCCAAAAAAAAGGGGGGATTCCCACCTTGAGTTCCTCCGTCAGCCGTTCCTTCTTCTCCTTCAGTTTATCCACCGCTTTCTCGTCCCACCGACGGGCTTTGGCTTTCAAATCGCTGGCGCCCCCCGAAATCACCCCCGATTTTTGGAAGAGGGTCCCGTCCAACGCCACCGTCTGCGGATTTACCACAAGAAAAACAAAAAAAAAAAAAAAAAAAGAAAAACAAACAAAAAAAAGAAAAATAACAGAAAAAAAAGAAGTTTGGGGGGGCATAAGGAGAATTTAGGGATATTTAAGGAAATATCGAGGAAAAAGGAAGCAGGGGGGGAAGGGGGGGAACCCCTACTTTGTGTCGCTGGTGCCCCCCGAAAGCGATGCGGCGGGCGTCCTCCACGTTGTCGCAGACCAGGGCGTTGCCGCAGGCGTATTGAAGGGCTTTTTTGATGTGGGGGGGTTCGTATCGGATCACGTCGATCACCAGCTTCGCCCCCTTCAGCTCCCGTAGCTTCTCGTCCGTCGGCTTTACCTGCGGACCAAAGAAGAGGGGTTCAATGGAGGGGGCCCCCCCCAAAAAAAATAAGAATTCTGGGGATGGATGCGAGTCTCGGGGGGGGGGATTCGATACGGATCCACAAAACCCTGGGGAAGGGCGGTGAGGTTAAATGGGCCCCCCCCCCCCCCAAAAAAAACCTGTGGGGATGGCCATGAGTCTTGGGGGGGGTTCAACAGGGCCCCCCAAAACCCAAGGGGTGGTCACGGGTCACAGAGAGTTAAATGGGGACCCCCCCAAAACCCCAAGGAGAGCCCTGAGTCCCTAGGGGTTAAATGGGGACCCCCAAAAACCCTGGGGAGGGCTCTGAGCCCCTAGGGGTCAAATGGGGGGGCCCCAAAACCCTGGGGAGGGGCTCTGAGCCCCAAGGGGTCAAATGGGGGGGCCCCAAAACCCTGGGGAGGGGCTCTGAGCCCCAAGGAATTAAATGGGGACCCCCAAAAACCCTGGGGAGGGCTCTGAGCCCCAAGGGGTCAAATGGGGACCCCCAAAAACCCTGGGGAGGGGCTCTGAGCCCCAAGGGGTCAAATGGGGGGACCCCAAAACCCTGGGGAGGGCTCTGAGCCCCAAGGGGTCAAATGGGGACCCCCAAAAACCCTGGGGAGGGGCTCTGAGCCCCAAGGGGTCAAATGGGGGGACCATTCACCACCCCCACCCCTCCAGCGCTTCTCGGGGAGCCCCACCACCCTAAAACCGGGGCGTACCCCTCACCCCACCTCCAGATAATCGAGGGGCAGGAAGGTTTCGGGTTCCCCCCGCTGCTCCTTGATGTACTGGATACAATCGCGCCCCGTTTTTTCCGAATCCACGATGATAGCGTCCATGTTTT
>NC_072889.1:0-30469 GCF_028858705.1 Grus americana | reverse complement strand
CCGCCTCGCACGAGGGTCCTTGCACGCACGCCGCCTCGCACGAGGGGGTCCCCGCACCAGGGTCTTGCCGTTCCGGGTCCTCGCACGAGGCTCCTTCCTCTTCCTCCTCGTCGCACGAGGGCCCTCGCACGCCCCCGTCGTCGCACGAGGGCCCTCGCACGCTCGCCAGCCGGTGGTGACGGCGCAGGAAACACGCCCGGGCGTAGGGGGGGGCGATGGGGGGCGCGGGGGGGGGCACGTAGCTGTAGGGCTTCTCGGGGTCCAGCTGCAGGAGGGTGGAGAAGGGAGCTCCCAGTATAGCCCAGTTCCTCCCAGTATAGCCCAGTACATGCTGGAGGCTGAGTTCCCCCCCCCCAGTACCTCTAAGTGTACATAAACGGTCTCCCAGTATATCCCAGTGCCCCCAGTAGCTCCAACAAACTCACAGGATCCCCCCCCCCCAGTACATCCCAGTTCCTCCCAGTAACTGCAGGGAGCAGATAAAGGTTCTCCCAGTACCTTCCCAGTATATCCCAGTAGCCCCCCTGTAGCTGTAAAAGGCAGATAAAGGGTCTCTTAAGACCCTCCCAGTATATCCCAGTGCTCCCAGTAACTCCAATAAACTCACAGGAACCTCTCCAGTGCCTTCCCAGTACATCCCAGTGCCCTCCCAGTACATCCCAGTGCCACCCCACACCTACAAGAAGCAGGCAAAGGGTCTCCCAACACCCTCCCAGTGCCTCCCAGTTCATTCCAGTCCCTACAAGAGTCGCTCCCAGTCTCTCCCAGTCGCTCCCAGTCCATCCCAGTAGCTCCCAGTACCTGCAGGGGGTAGGTACGGTCGGGGTCGTAGGCGCTCAGGTCCCCGCAAGCCACGAAGGGGACGATCACCCGGGAGGGACCCGAGAGCTGGGACAGGGCCAGGCCTGGGGGGGGGGACACACAAAAATTATGGGGGGGCCCCTGGGGTTTTGGGGGCCCCCCCCAAAATCCCCCACCCCCCCCCAGGGACCCCAAAACCCCTCAAGGACCCCCCCAAAATCTTCCAGGACCCCAAAATCCCCCCAGAGACCCCCACCCACCCCAAACCCCAAGGAGCCCTCAACTCTCCCCCCAAGGACCCCAAAATCCCCCAGGGCCCCCCCCAAAAACCTCAAAGACCCCCCCCAAAACCTCAAGGACCCCCCAAAAAACCTCAAGGACCCCCCAAAAAACCTCAAGGGACCCCCCCTTACCCGCATCGGGGTCGAGCAGCGGGTTGTCCGTGGTGGGGACGTAGCCCTCGGGGGGGCTGTAACCACGGCAGACGACAAAAGCTTCTTGGGGGAGGGGGGGGGGCACAGGGGAGGTGTTAGGGGGTACCCCAAAAAGCTGGGGGGTCCCCAAAAGGCAGGGGGTGTCCCCCAAAAGGGGGGGGTGGGGGAATAGCTCACCGATGCTGGAGTTGCGGCTGCTGCGGGGTTTGGCGCAGGTGACGTCGGAGAAAAAGAGGCGAAGTTGGGCATAAAGCAGCGTCACCTCCTTCCCTCGGAAAATCTGGGGGGGTCCGGGGGGGTGTGTGGGGGTCAGCGTACCCCTTTTTTTATTGGGGGGCTGTCCCTAATCCCCAAACCCCCCTTTGGGTTTGGTTTTTTTTTGGGGGGGGGCACCTCATGGCTTTACCTTAGCCACGAAGGTGCCGCCCTTCTTCAAGACGTGGGTGGTGATGTTCAGCGCCTGGAGGAGATGGGGGGGGGTGTCCCCCAGGGATTTGGGGGGGCCCTGGGGTCCCCCCCCAGGGGTTTGGGGGATCCCCAGGGGATTGGGGGGGGGGTGATTTTGGGGGGGGGGGGGGGTTTAACCCCACTTACCGCCAGCAGCAGTTGAGCCTGGATGTACTCGTCCAGGTCGTGCAGCCCCGTCACTGGCGGGGGGGGAGAAATTTGGGGTTCGGGGGGGGTTAAAGTGCCCCCCCCAGCCCCCCCAGACTCCAGCCCCCCCCCCCCCCCAAAACTCACCGTCGGGGGCCCCGTCGCAGACCACCAGGTCAGCCGGTTGCCCCTCGAAGTGGCGTTGGATCTCCTGGGCCGTGGAGACCTGGGGAGGGGGGGGGAAATGGGGGTGAGGGGGGGTCCCCTGGGGGGGGGGGAAATGGGGGTCCCCAGAGGGACAATGTGGGGTTTGGGGGGGTCTTTGGGGGGAGAAATGGGGTCTGGGGGGGTCCCAAGGGGGTTTGGGGGGGGTCACAGGGGGCTATAGGGGTTGTGGTGGGGGATGACCCACCCTGGGGATGTCCCCACTGGGGTTTGGGGGGGGCTCTGGGGGGTTTTTTTGGGGGGGCTCTGGGGTTTTTTTTTGGGGGGGGGCTCTGGGGGGGGTTTTTTGGGGGTGCTCACCTTGGTGATGTCCCCCTGGATCTGCAGCACCCCCGGGAGGGGGGCCATGGCCTGGAGATCCACCGCCACCACCTGCACCGGGGACCCCGGGGACCCCCTGGGGGACAGTCAGGGGGGGCCCCCAAACCCCCGCTGCCCCCCCAGGACCCCCAAAACCTTCCCACCCCCCCCCCCCAAATAACCTTCATAGGGTCCCTCGGGGTTGCCCCCACGATACCCCCCCTGAGCCCCCCCAAACTGGGACTCCCAGTGCCCCCCAGCCCCCCCAAACCAGCCCCTCAACCCCCAAACTGGGACCCCCAGTCCCCCACAGCCCCCAGTTTGGGACCCCCCCCCCCCCAAACCAGCCCCCCAACCCCCTAACTGGGACCCCCAGCCCTCCCAGTGCCCCCCAGCCCCCCCAAACCAGCCCCTCAACCCCCAAACTGGGACCCCTAGTCCCTCCAGCCCCCTCAAACTGGGGCTCCCACCCTCCCCAGAGGCCCCCCAGCCCCCTCAAACCAGTCCCTCCAGCCCCCAAACTGGGACCCCCAGTCCCCCACAGCCCCCAGTTTGGGACACCCCCCCCAAACCAGCCCCCCAACCCCCTAACTGGGACCCCCAGCCCCTCCAGTCCCCAAACTGGGACCCCCCCCCAGTCCCCCAGCCCCCAAACTGGGACTCCCAGTCCCCCAGAGCCCCCAGTTTGGGACCCCCACCCCCCCCAAACCAGCCCCCCAACCCCCTAAACTGGGACCCCCAGCCCTCCCAGAGGCCCCCAGCCCCTCCAGTCCCCAAACTGGGACCCCCCCCCAGTCTGGAACCCACAACCCCTCCAGCCCCCAAACTGGGACCGTCCCCAGTCCCCCAGCCACACCCCCCCCCGCCCCAGTTTGGAACCCCCAACCCCTCCAATTCCCCAAACTGGGACTCCCAGTTCCCCAGAGCCCCCAATTTGGGCCCCCCACCCCCAAACTGGGACTCCCAGTCCCCGTCCCCCCCCCCCCAGCACCCACCTGAGCTTACGGCTCAACACCTGACTCCAACTCCCGGGGGCCGCGCAGAGATCGACGGCGCGATGCACCCCTGGATGACACCCGTCACCGGACGCCTGGGTGCCCCCCTCAACACCTGGGTGCCCCCCACCCAAACACCAGGGTGCCCCCCACCCCCCAATAACCCCGTACCCCGAAAAAGATCAAAACGCTGGTCAAGCTGGAGCAGCTTGAAGGCGCTGCGGGCGCGCCAACCCTCTTCCTTGGCCAGCCGGTAGTAAATGTCGCGTTTGTCCTTGGAGGAGCGACCCATGGCGAGTTTCTGTAGGTCCTACTGTAAATAAACCCACTGTTTACTTAGGGTGCGGCAAAAAAAGGGGTCCCAGAGGACCTAGCGGCTCCAGGCTGCACCCACGGGTTATTGAGGGAACCTGCAGTCTGTTTAGGTTGCTAATAAATCCCCCCAAGCGCTGTTATTTGGGCTCCTATTGTATCTATAGGTCCTGCTGTATCTATAGGACCTACTATAAACAGTCACGGTAGCGTTGCGCATGCGCAAAAAAACCCCCACGCCGGCTATTTGGACGCCCACTGCGCAAGCGCGTTGCCCCAGGCAACGCCGGCGCCTTAGCGCATGCGCTCTACAGCGCAGCCCGGCCCTGCGCATGCGCGATAGCGCGCACCCCTCTCTTCCCCCCTCCATCCCCCCCCCCCCCCCCCCGTTCCCTCGCGGTACCCGGTAGCCCCTCCCGCCGCCACGTTACCGAGAACTGATTCACGATCACGCCCGTAAAAACCCCGAGAAGAAGCCGGG
The DNA here is from genome assembly GCF_028858705.1 of Grus americana. Taxonomy (NCBI): domain Eukaryota; kingdom Metazoa; phylum Chordata; class Aves; order Gruiformes; family Gruidae; genus Grus; species Grus americana. Next base: position 26,327 of record NC_072889.1, on the reverse strand, counting down.
GAAAAAAAGAAGCAGGGAGGGAGTTGGGAACGCCGATGGGAGAAGCGGTGAAGCGCGGCGGTGAGCGAGGAGAGCGGCGGGCGCAGCGCGCATGCGCAAGGACGGGAAGCCCTGAGGTGAGGCGGCGCGCGCTGTTCCCGCCTTTCGCCTCTGCGCGCGCTGTTCCCGCCTTTTCCCTCTGCGCGCGCGCCCTGTTGTCCTCACCCTATAGAGACCATACGGAGGGGACATATAGATCCTCACCAAAGCTTCTCCGGGCCCTATAGGCGCCTTCCCGCAATGCTATAAGCTCGACAAGACCCGCCGGAGCCGGTAATGCAGTGAAAAAAAAAACCAAACCCATCGTTTATTTCCCAATATATCGCACCGAAAGCCTCCCTTGGGCTGTGGGAGGGGGGGGTGTGGGGGTGTGTGGTGTCTCCTCAGGGGGAAACCGAGGCACGGGCGGTTCAAGGCACTTGCGAAGGCGGTTTTTTTTTGGGGGGGGGGCACCCCCTCGAGGGACCCCCCCCCATCTACCCCTATACCCCCCCCTCCCTCTTTGCTTTAAGCAATTAACGCTCCCTCTCGGGGGGACCCGGGCGTCCGGGCCCCCCCCCCCCATTCCCTCAATAATTTAAGGCCGGGTGTGTGTCGTCCCCCCTCGCCCCGAGGGGGGAGTTTTGGGGTGTTTCTGTGCGGATTGGGGGGGGGGGTCAGGCACCATCCGGGGACTCTGAGGGAAAACAAAGGGGGGGTGTTAGGAACCCCAACTTCCCCCCCACCCCGTAGGGCAGCCCCCCCCCAGTGCTCCCAGTTCCCCCCCCACAGGGCAGCCCCCCCCCAGTGCTCCCAGTTCCCCCCCCCCATAGGGCAGCCCCTCCTTCCCAGTGTTCCCCCTCCTTCCCAGTGCTCCCAGTTCCCCCCCCCATAGGGCAGCTCCTCCCCCGAATCCCAGTCCCCCCCCAACCCCATCCCAGTCCTCCCAGTACACACCAGTAGGGGCAGCACTGTGGCCCTGCCGGGTGGGCAGGGTGATGTAGGCGTCGTAACCCAGCAGGATCCCCGCCAGGATCCCGAATACCTTTTGGGTTTTTTTTTGGGGGGGGGGGGGACAGACAGAGGGGTGTCAGAGACCCCCATCCTGTGCACCCCCAAACACCCCCCCCCCCTTGCACCCCTAAACCCCCCCCCCCCTCACCCCGGCCGCGATGCCAGCGCCGTCCCGGTGCCCGATGATGACGATGAGGGAGGTGATGAGGAAGAGCAGGCACCCGATGATGCAGCGGGTGAAGTCCTGGGGGGACACACACAGAGACACAATGTGACACCCCCACCCCGGGACCCCCAAACCCCCTGGGGATCCCCCAGAACGGACTGAGGCATCCAGGGCAGCCTACACCCCCTCTCGCCCCCCCCCAAACCCCCTCTCGCCCCCCCCCAAACCCCCTCTCGCCCCCCCAAGTGCCCCCCCAAACCCTCTCTCACCCCTCCCAAGTGCCCCTCCATCCCCCATGGCTCCCCCAAACCCCTTCTCACCCCCCCGAAGTACCCCCAGGGCCCCCCCCAAACTCCCTCACCCCCCCAAGTACTCCCTAACTCCCTATTGCCCCCCTAAATAACTCCAGGACCCCCCCAGACCCCCTCTCACCCCCTCAAGTACCCCCATGTCCCCCCCAAACCCCCTCACCCCCCCATAGTACCCCCCAGGACCCCTGCAAAGGACCCCCCAAACCCCATCACACCCCCCAAGGTCCCCCCCAAACCCCCTCACACCCCCCCAGGACCCCCATGGCCCCCCTAAACCCCCTCTTGCCCCCCACAAATTCCCCCAGGACCCCCCCAAACTCCCTCTCCCCCCCCCCAAGTACTCCCTGGCCCCCTATTGCCCCCCAGGACCCCCCCCAAACCTCCTCTCACCCCCCCTAAGTACCTCCAAGACCCCCCCAAAGGACCTCTCAAACCCCATCACAGCCCCCAGGCCCCCCCAAACCCCCTCGCACCCCCTCATAGTACCCCCCAGGACCCCCCCAAACCCCATCACACCCCCTAGGGCCCCCCCAAACCCCTCTCACCCCCCCCAAGCACTTCCTAACCCCCCTATTGCCCCCCAAATACCCCCAGGGCTCCCCCAAACCCCCTCTCACCCCCCATAGTACCCCCCAGGACCCCCCCAAAGGACCCCCCAAACCCCATCACACCCCTCCAGGACCCCCATAGCCCCCCCCAAACCCCCTCTTGCCCCCCACAACCCCTCCCACCCAAGCCCCGCCCCTAGTGGGCGTGTCCTCACAAGCCCCACCCCCCGGTGGGCGTGTCATCCCGAGCCAAAGCCCTGCCCCTAGTGGGTGTGTTCTTCCCAAGCCCCGCCCCTAGTGGGCGTGCCCTCCCAGGCCCCGCCCCCAGTGGGCGTGCCCTCCCGCCCCACTCACAGTCCACCCCCAGTGCAGCAGCGGCAGGCGGGGGGGCAGGCGGCAGACCCAGGCCAGCAGCACCAGCACGGCGAACACCAGCTCGCAGGCTGCCAGGCCTGTATAGCTCGGCGTACGCGAGGCCCCGTAACACACCAGCACCAGCACGCACAGCGCCTATAGATCGCACACCTATAGCGCCTGTGTGGCCACGGGGGGGGGGGGGGCACACACGCACGCAGACACCCCCCCCCCCCGGGTTCCCGTGGTAACACTCTATACGTTCTCTATACCATCCTCACAGTGCCGTAGAGCCGCTGTGGTGCTGCCTATAGAGCTTCTATGCTGCTTTTCTATAGAGCCTGTATCGGGATTCCTATAGAGCACCTATAGCGGCACATATAAGCTTCTATAGTGCTTCGTATAAATCTATACTGCCCCCATAGACCCTCTATAGCCTTACAGTGGCTCCCATAAAGCTTCTATACTGCTTTCTATAGAACTTTTGTATTGTTCCTTATAGACCCAATAGTGTATCTTATACACTCCCCATAGGCTTTCTATAGCGCACCCTATAGAGCTCATGGGTATGTATAGGGCCGGCGTGACCCAAAGGGTTTTTCATACCCTGTAGGATGCACCGTATGGGTTCTGTGACATTCAGGGCGTTGCCTATAGATCTCCTATAGAGCCCTGCAGTTTTCTGTAGGAATTCTATAGGCCCGCTGTAACATCCACCGTAGAGCGGCTATAGCGGACTCTGGAGGCTTTCTGCAAAACGCCCTATGGGATTCTTACAGCGCTCCCTATACGCTTCTCCTAACTTCCCCTATAGGGTTCCTACGCCGCTCCCTATACATCTCCCATACTCTTCCCTATGGGGTTCCTACAGCGCTGCCTATGGAACCCCTGTACCACCCCCTATAGGCCGCTGTGGGGTCCCCTATAGGCCCCCCTTAACGTCCCCTATAGACCCTCATAGCTTCCTATAGGATTTCCTATAGGGTTCCTCCCCCGTAGGCTCCGCCCCCTCGGCCGCGCCCGGCCCCGCCCACCCCCGCGTGGGCCGCGGGACAAAGCGCCACTGTGAGGTGCGCCGGGGCGGGGCGGTCGCCGTGGCAACGGGCGCCATGGCAACGGCACAACAGCGCCTACCCCGCCCGTAAAAGGGGCGACGGCGGCGACGGCGTGGGGTGGGGGGGGGGCTCTTAAAGGGGCAACGACAGACGGAGGGTCTTAAAGGGCCAGGCTCCCTCCATTCCCTTAAAGGGACACTGCACCGTCTGTGACGTGCAGGACGTGGCCGGCGGGGTTACAGCACCACCCGGCCTGGCGCAATAACGTTTGGCACGGGAGGACCAACGTGTCCGGGCACCGCCCAAGTACCCCCCCCCCCCCCCGGGGACAGAGATTCAGGCGTCCGGGCGCGCCCCCTCTTAATTCAAATCAGGACTCTGCACCAATCAGGGAGCAGATTCCACCCTGGCCCCGCCTCCCTGAGCCCCTTCGCTGCCGCCCGCTTCCCAAGGGCGTTGCCCCTCCGCACGCCCCAAACGGGAATTGGGGGGGGGGGGGCACCACGGACACGGGACCGGGATGCCCGAGTCCCCCCGGGGTGGGGGGGGAGCACCCTCCACCTCGGCCCGGTGCCACAGCACGTGTTGGTGGGAACCCCGCATCCCCCCTCCCGCCATGGGCATCCCAAAATGGGACCCCAGGCGTCCGGGCATCCCCCCCCCCCCCGCGCCACGGGCATCCCAAAATGGGACCCCAGGCGTCCCGGTGCGCCCTGCCCTCCCCTCCCGGGGGACCCCCCCCCCCGCCGCCCCGTTCCCAGAGCTCTCCCCCCTCCCTCCCCTCCTTCCCCTTCTCCCCGGCGGGTCTCACGATCTCTCCGAGCAGCACCAGCCCCTTGTGGGTACGACTGAAGGCGAGACAGGCCCCGGGGCAGCTCTGGGTCCCGCTGGGCTCCATGACGGGCGGTGGCGACGGCGGTACCGGGCAGACGAGGAGCGGGGGGGGGGGGGAGCGGGCACACCGCGGAGGGGCGGGGCCAGGCGGCGAGAGCGGCCACGCAATTGGATGGTGAAGGAGGAGAGGGGCGTGGCGTAGCGGCGGGGGAAGCCCCGTGGTGAATGGCGCGGGGCCCCGAGGGGCGGGGTTTAAAAAGGGGGAAGCCCCCTGTGATTGGCGGCGGGGCGGAGCTCGGGGAGGGGCGTGTGGGGGGAATTTCCCTTACGAACGCGGCGGGGGTCCCGAGGGGCGGGGCTTAGGACGGGGAAGCCCCTCCTGTGATTGGCAGGAGGGGCGGGGCTTGGCGCGAGGGGAACCCCCCGTAGGGATGGCGGGTGTCCCGATGGGCGGGGCTTGGCGGGGGCGGGGCTTGGAGGGGGCGGGGCTTATGGCTGGGTCTGGGGGGGGGGAAGCCGGAGTTTTTTGGGGGGGTCCCCAGGTGTGTGGATCCCCCCCCCCTTTTTTTTTTATTGGGGTGACTCAGCCGGCAGGATGTGGGCAGCGCCCTGCCCTACCGGATGCTGGGGGGGGGGGGCAGCCCCGGATGCCCAGGTCCCCGCGGGAAATGACTCAGGGAGGCACCGCGGGGGGGGGGGGGTCCCCACCTTTATTGAGCGCCCCCCCAAAAAAAAGGGGGGGCAACCGCCTCGGTGGGACACCCCCCCCCCCAAAAAAAATGAGGAGGTACACAGGGTAATGGGGGGGGCATTGCGTAGCTGGGAGGGTGCCCCCCCCCTCCCTCCCCAAATTGGGGGGGCACCTTGCTCTGCCATCGCCTTCCAGTCTGGGGGGGGGCAAAGAGGGGGTCATTAGGGGTGCAGCCCCCCCCAAAATTGGCTTCCCCCCCCCTCCCTCCCCGCCCCCCAGCACCCACCAGGGGGGGTCCCGGCGTCCCACGAGGCAGAAGCAGGGTTCGCCCCGGGGGGAGCTGCTGACGCAGAGGGTGAGGACGCCCCTCGCCGACGGATTTGGGGGGGCCCCTGCGGGAAGGGGGGCACCAGTACGTCATGGGGGGCGGGGTGTGTGTCCCCCCCCTCCCCGAGCCGGTGGGTTTGGGGGGGGCACTGGGGAGGGGGGGGTCCCACTGCGGTTTGGGGGGGCACTGGGCTGTAGCAGTGTGGGTTTGGGGGGCTCTGGGCTGTACCAAGGAGATTTGGGGGGCTCTGGGCTGTACCATTGTATTTGGGGGGGCTCTGGGCTGTACCAAGGAGATTTGGGGGGGCACTGGGCTGTACCATTGTATTTGGGGGGGCTCTGGGCTGTACCAAGGAGATTTGGGGGTGCTCTGGGCTGTACCATTGTATTTGGGGGGGGGCTCTGGGCTGTACCAAGGAGATTTGGGGGGCTCTGGGCTGTACCATTGTATTTGGGGGGGCTCTGGGCTGTACCAAGGAGATTTGGGGGGGGCACTGGGCTGTACCATTGTATTTGGGGGGGCTCTGGGCTGTACCAAGGAGATTTGGGGGGCTCTGGGCTGTACCATTGTATTTGGGGGGGCACTGGGCTGTACCAAGGAGATTTGGGGGGGCACTGGGCTGTACCATTGTATTTGGGGGGGCACTGGGCTGTACCACGTAGATTTGGGGGGGCTCTGGGCTGTATCAAGGAGATTTGGGGGGGCACTGGGCTGTACCATTGTATTTGGGGGGGGCTCTGGGCTGTACCAAGGAGATTTGGGGGGGCTCTGGGCTGTACCATTGTATTTGGGGGGGCACTGGGCTGTACCAAGGAGATTTGGGGGGCACTGGGCTGTACCATTGTATTTGGGGGGGCACTGGGCTGTACCAAGGAGATTTGGGGGGGCTCTGGGCTGTACCATTGTATTTGGGGGGGCACTGGGCTGTACCATTGTATTTGGGGGGCTCTGGGCTGTACCAAGGAGATTTGGGGGGGCTCTGGGCTGTACCATTGTATTTGGGGGGGCACTGGGCTGTACCATTGTATTTGGGGGGGGCTCTGGGCTGTACCATTGTATTTGGGGGGGCACTGGGCTGTAGCAGTGTGGGTTTGGGGGGCTCTGGGCTGTACCAAGGAGATTTGGGGGGGCACTGGGCTGTACCACGTAGATTTGGGGGGGGCTCTGGGCTGTACCAAGGAGATTTGGGGGGGCACTGGGCTGTACCATTGCATTCGGGGGGGCACTAAACTGTATTATTGCCTTGGGGGGGTGGGGGTGTCCTGATGCATTTTGGGGGGGGCTTGGACTGTACCACTGTGCTTGGGGGGGTGTGTGTGGACTATACCACTGTATTGGGGGGGGGCACTGGGACCTCCAACCATTTTGGGGGGGCCCTTGGGCTGTCCCACTGAATTCGGGGGGGGGGTGTGTGGGGGTCTCTCACCGTGGCCCCGGCGCAGCAGCAGGCGCAGGCGGCTGCCCCCCCCCCCGGATGCGGGCCAGGGCCTGGGCGTGGGTCATGCCGGCGGTGGGGGCCCCGTTGATGGCCAGCAGCTGGTCGCTCACCTGCACCCCCCCCCCCCTCCCCGGTTCAAGGACCCCCCCAAAAACCACCAACCCCCCCCTCCTTTCACCCTCAGACACCCCCCAGCACCCTCCGTGGCCCCCCCAGCCCCCCTTTTCCCCCCCATAGAGACCTCCCCCCCCCTCCCGGGACCTCCGTAGCCCCTTCAACCCCCCCTTCCCCCCCCCCAGCCCCCCTTTTTCCCCATAGCCCCCCCACAACCCTCTCCCCCCCCCCCAAACCCTCTTCCCCCCCCCAACCTTCCCCCCCCCCCGAACCCTCTCCCCCCCCCAGGGACCCTCTTCCCCCCCCCCAGAACCCTCCCCCCCACCAAACCCTCTCCCCCCCCCCCCCCAAACCCTCTTCCCCCCCCCCCCAGAACCCCAATTTCTCCCCCCCAGCCCCCCCATTCCCCCCCCCCCCCCAAAAATCCCGCGTCGTACCTGGATGCGGCCGCAGCGCTGGGCCGGCCCCCCCTCGCGCAGCCCCCGCACGTAGACCCCCGTGTTGAGGTCGCGGCCCCCCCGGAGGCTGAACCCGAAACCCCGCGGCCCCCGGGGCAGCTCCACCGCGAACGGGGGGGGGCCCCCCCACTCCTGCGGCTCCCAGTTACCCTCCCAGTGCTCCCAGTTACCCTCCCAGTTCCCCTCCCCAGCGTTCCCACACCCTCCCAGTCTCTCCCAGTACACCCAGTCCCCCCCCAGTTCCCCTCACCGCTCCCCCCCCCCAAAGCGTTCCCAGGTCCCCTCCCAGTTACTCCCAGTGCTCCCCCCCCCGCCTCCCAGTTGCTCCCAGTGCTCCCAGTTCCTACCTGTGGCCAGGCCAGGTCGTACCCCGGCCCCCCCCCGGTGCTCCCCACCTCCACGTCGACGTCAACTGGGGGGACTGGGGGGGGGACACACGACACGGGGCGGGGGGGGCTGTGCCCAGTGCCTCCCAGTATCTCCCAGTATAACCCAGTATCCACCTAGGGCTCCCCAGCCCCCTCCCAGTGCCCCCCCAGTGCTCCCAGTCCCCTCCCAGTCCCCTCCCAGTGCCCCCCCAGTGCTCCCAGTTCCATCCCAGTGCTCCCCCAGTGCTCCCAGTCCCTTTCCAGTCCCCTCCCAGTGCCCCCCCAGTGCTCCCGGTGCCCCCAGCCCCCTCCCAGTGCCCCCCCCAGTGCTCCCAGTCCCCTCCCAGTGCCCCCCCAGTGCTCCCAGCCCCCTTCCAGTCCCCTCCCAGTGCCCCCCATGCCCCCCCAGTGCTCCCAGTCCCCTCCCAGTGCTCCCCCAGTGCTCCCAGTCCCCTCCCAGTCCCCTCCCAGTGCTCCCAGTGCCCCTCACCAGCGGGCAGGAGGTCGCGGGGTTCGGGGCCCACGAAGCTGGTGACGGCCACGGGCTCGGGGGGGGTCCCGGCGCCTGGGGGGGGGAGGGGGAACGGGGGGAGGGGCTGCACCAGTGCTCCCAGTGCTCCCAGTGCCCCCCCAGTGCTCCTCAGTTCCCTCCCCAGTCCCTCCCAGTGCCTTCAATCCCACCCCAGTGCCCCCCACCCCCTCCCAGTGCCCCCCCCGTTCCCCCAAACCCCTCCCACCCCCTCCCAGTGCCCCCCCCAGTCCCTCCCAGTGCCCCCCACCCACCCAGGCTCCGCAGCAGCAGGACGAGATCCCCGTCGTGACGCCGGATCTGGGGGGGTCCCCTCCTCCCCCCGGGGTCCCCCCAATTCCCCCCTCCCCCCCAGGCGGGGGGGGCGGCCCAGGGGGGGGGCGGGGGGGGGCCGGGGGGGCGGCTGTAGCGCAGGACGCAGGAGCCCCCCACCACCACCACCACGCTCACTGGGGGGGGGGGGGGGGCACCGCCGTTTAGGGGGGACACGCGCCTCACTCTGCTTCCTCCCCCTCCAGGTGATGGGAGCCCCCCCAAAAGTGATGGGACCCCCCCCAAAAGGTGATGGGAACCCCCAAAAGTGATGGACACCCCAAAAGTGATGGACACCCCCCCCTGAAGGTGATGGACCCCCCCGCGAGGAGATGGGGACCCCCCTGAAGATGACGGACCCCCCCCCCCAAAGGTGACGGGGACCCCCCCCCAGGAGATGGGGACCCCCCAAAATGTTGCCCCCCCCCCTCAGGAAATGGGGACACCCCCACCCCTCCCCCCACTCACCACCGGGGGCCGGGGGCGCCTCTGGGGGCGGCATCGGGGGGCTCGGCCCCCCCCCCCGGGGGGTGCTACGCCTGAAGGGGGGGGGGATCCCAGTGTCCTCCCAGTGCTCCCAGTTGCCCCCCCCAGTCCCTCCCAGTGCCCCCCCATTGCTCCCAGTGCCCCCCCCCCCCGAGCTCTCCCAGTGCCCTCCAATCCCCCCCCCGCCCCGCCCAGTGCTCCCAGTTCCCCCACAGCATCCCAATCCCCCCCCCCCCCGCCCAGTGCTCCCAGTTCCCCCCCTCCCAGTGCTCCCAGTTCCCCCCGCCCCTCGGGTACCAGCCGCGGGGTCGCCACGGCAACGGGGCGCGAGGCCGGCGGGCGCGAAGGGGGCGGTGGGACGGGGTTGACGGGCGGGCGCCTCCACCAATCAGCGCCCGCGTCGCCGCTTTTCCCCTCCCCTACCCGGGGTGGGCCGAGTGGAGAGCGGAAATGAGGGCGCAAGGGTTGCTGGGAGTTGTAGTGCGGAACTAAGGGTTTTATTTCCCACAGTGCCCCGCGGCGGGGAAGATGGCGGCGAGCAGCGGAGCTGAGGCCGGTAACGCGGCTACGACCGCACCACCGGGACCGGTATCGTTCGGGTTCAGCCGAAAGGCGGAGAGGCGGCGGGTGCTGGTTGCCGGACCGTGCGCGGAGCCCAGCGGGGGCACCGGCGACACCGATTTCCTCACGGCGGTAGAGGACCGGGAGCTGCTGAGGTGGGCACCGCGCATGCGCCGGTAGGGTGGGCGGGAACCACACCCCGCCGTGCGCATGCGCGGAGGTCAGGCCTCGCCGCCGCTCATGCGCACTTGGCGCGGGTGGATTTGGGGCGTGGCTTTTTACCGAAGGGGCGTGGTTTGAAGCGAGCTAACCCCTTATAAGGCTTTAGGGGCTGTGGGGGGCGTGGTTAACATCCCTAACCCCGCCTCCTAGCGCCCGCCCGGCCCCGCCCCCTCAGCAGGACCTGATCATCCCGCTGATCCCTTCCCACCGCTGGAGGAACCCCGAACCCCCGCGCTCAGGCTTAGACCACGCCCCTTCCGCAAGCCCCGCCCACGGTGACCACACCCCCGCCTCAAGCTCCGCCCCCTCGGGGATTCCCCCCCTCCCTTCCCAGACCGAAGACCCCAGCTCCGCAGTGGAAGCCCAAGCGGTTCGGGAGCTGCTGCAGGGTGAGCGATTTTTAGGGGAGGGGGGGGCACCCCAAAATTTTTTTTGGGGGGGGGTTTGCATCCTCAGAGCCCCCCCCACACACCTCGCTCCTCCTCTTCGCCCCCGCAGAGGCGCGGCAGAACCGGGAGCCCGGCGAAGGGAACCCCCCCCCCCGCCATCGCCATCCCCCTCCGCCCGCAGGACCGGGATGTCCCCCCGCGCCCGCAGCCCGTGAGTGTCCCCCCGCACCCCAAAACCCCCCCTAAACCTCTCCCTCACCCCCAAAGTGTCCCCCTCTCCCCCTCCCCAGGGTCCCCAGGACTACGAGGCGGTGCCGGTGGAGGCCTTCGGGCTGGCCATGCTGCGGGGCATGGGCTGGAGCCAGGGCGAAGGCATCGGGCGCACCTTCAAACGGTGAGAGCACCCCAAAAATCTTTTTTTTTTTGGGGGGGGGGCACTGAGTACCCCCCAAACCCTTCTTCCCCCCCCCTTCTCAGGGTTTTGGGGTGCTACGGCCTCACCCCGTGTGCGTATCGTCCCAGGGTGGTGAAGCCGCTGGAGCACCGGCTGCGCCCCCGCGGGTTGGGGTTAGGGGCCGAACCGGCCCCCCCCGGCCCCCCCAAACCCGGGCAACCCCCCCGGGGGGGCGAGGAACCCGGTGGCGGGGGGCTGGCGGTGGGGGCCGTCGTCCGGATCGAAACCGGACCCCACCGGGACATGTACGGGAAGGTGAGAAAACCCAGTTGCTCCCAGTATGAGCTCTGAAGAAGGGGTTATCCCCCTCCCAGTATACCCAGTATGGAACTGGGGGTACTCACCCCCCCCCCCCCAAAAAAAAAACCTTTGCCCCAAGGTGGAGGGGCTGGACCCCGAGACCGCCCGGGTGACAGTGCGCCTGACGCTGGGGGGGCAGGCGGTGACCGTCAGCCAGTACAGCCTGCGGCCGGGCACCCCCCCGGGCAGCGGTGAGTGGCCCAGGAACCCCCCAGTAACCCCAGTTACACCCCAGTTACACCCCAGTTACCCTCCCTCCCCCCCCCCCCGGTACCCGCTAGAACCCCCCAATAATCCCCAGTGCCTCCCAGTAACCCACAGTATCCCCCAGTGACCCCCCAGTAACCCCCTAATACCTCCCAGTAACCCACAGCATCCCCCAGTACCCCCCCAGTAACCCACAGTGACCCCCCAGGGCCTCCCAGTACCCTCCAGTACCTCTCAGTAACCCACAGTATCCCCCAGTGACCCCCCCCAGGGCCTCCCAGTAACCCCCCAGTACCTTCCAGTAACCCACAGTATCCCCCAGTACCTCCCAGTAACCCCCTGTCACCCCCAGTAACCCCCCCAGGGCCTCCCAGTAACCCCCCAGTACCCCATAGTAACCCCCCAGTAACCCCCAGTGACCTCCCAGTACCCCCCCCAATCTCTCTCACACCTCCCAGTCCCTCCCAGTACCTCCCAGTTCCCCCTTCCGCAGCTCACCCCAGCAGGAACCCCAAGGTGAAGGGAACCGAGGCGGCTCCGGATGTCGGGGGACCCCCCCAGCAGGGGGGGGGGGGCAAGAGGAAGCAGCCCCCCGAAACAGAGAGGTAAGGGGGGGGGCTCTGTAACCCCTATAGAGTTTTTTGGGGGGGCCCCAGGCGCCTGGGACCCCCCCATAACGTCTCTGTCCCCCCCCCAGGGTGACGAAGCAGATTCGGGGGGCCCCCCCCGGCCCCCCCCACTGGCTGCGGAGGGATCTGCGGGTGCGCTGCGTGGACAGGGGGTTCCAGGCCGGCCGCTACTACAACTGCAAGGTCGGGGGGGGTGTGTGTATTTTTTTTTGGGGGGGGGGGGGGCCCTAAACGATCCCACACCCTGTGGGAGAAAGTTGGGGGGGTCCCTGCACCCCATAACCCCACCGTTGCCCCCCCCAGATGGTGGTGGAGGACATGGTCTCCCCGGATACCTGCGTTTGCCGGACGGACGAGGGGCGTCTGGTGGAGGGTGAGTGCGTGTGTGTCCCCCCACCCGCCCCAGGGTGGATTTTGGGGTGCAGGGGGGGGGGTCACCCCCCCTTTTCTGACCTCCCCCCCCCTCCCAGGCCTGAGGGAAGCCATGTTGGAGACCGTCATCCCCCGAGGAGAAGCCGATCGCGTCATGGTGGTGCTGGGGGAGCACGCCGGGAGGGTGAGTGTGGCCCTGGGGGTGGGGGGTGGGTGGGTTTGGGGGTGTCCCCTGCCTGGAGCCCCCCCCAAAATTAAGCGTCTGCGTGTCCCCCCCAACCCAAAGGTGGGCCGGATCCTGGAGCGGGAGCCGGGCCGGAGCCGGGCGCTGGTGCAGCTGGAGCGGGACGAGGCCGGGCGGGTGGTGACGCTGGACTACGACGCCATCTGCCATTACCTGGGGGGGCACGACGACGATTGAGGACACACCCCCCCCCCCCGCACCCCAAAACCTGCCTGCCAGTTTCCAACATGGCGGCCTGAAACCACCTGCCAGCTTCCAACATGGCTGCTGCGGCCTCGGGAGAATAAATGGTGCCGAATTGACCCCCCCGCTTGCCCTTGTTGTCCCTGGGGGGGTGGGGTGGGGTGTGAGGGGGCACCCCCTTTTAGTGAACCCCGGTGAGGGCCCCCCCAAAACTCCCCGTTGAAGCCACCCCCGTGCCAGCTTCAAGCATGTCTGCCTCTTTGCCAGCTTCCAAGATGGCCGAGGCGGCCGCTGCCCGCCTCCAAGATAACGCGTTGCTGCGGGCAACGCCGCTGCCCGCCTTCAAGATGGCGCGTTGCTACGCAACGGCACCGCCCTCCCTCTCCCGCCCTTCCCAACCAACCAATCAACCAACACCCCGCCGTTGCCAGGAGCGACGGCTCCGCCCTCCGGACTGGGCGGGCTTCGCGTGACCGGAAGTCCGCTCTATCCCCCCAGCTCCTGAGGAGACTCGATGGTTTAGCGGGCGAACGGCGTTGACACCGGGTACCGGGATGGGGGAGGGAAGGGGGGGGCCGGGGGGGGGGTTTGGGGGGCTGGGGGGGTGTGTGGGGGGACCCCTCTTTAACCCCCAACCATCCCCTGTAGCTCCGTTACCGCCGCTTCCCTCCCGCCGCCATGGCGCAGGCCCGAGGGGTGAACAGCCTCCGCTTCAACCAGGACCAGAGTGAGTGTGGGGGCCCCAACCCCCCCCCTGGGGACCCCAAAACCCCCCCGGAGACCCCCAGAACCCCCCCATCCCCTCAACCCCCTCCTGGGGACCCCAAACCCCCCCATCCCCCCCTCCAAACCCCTCCTGGGGACCCCAAAACCCCCCTCGGGGACCCTCAACCCCCCCCCCATCCCCTCAAACCCCTCCCTGGGGATCCCAAGATCCCAAACCCCCCACCCCCCCCCCCAAAATCCCCCTTGGGGACCCCAACCCCCCCCCGGTATCCATCAGCCCCCCCCGCCCCCCCGTTTTTAGGCTGTTTCTGCGTGGCGATGGATTCCGGGGTTCGGATCTTCAACGTGGAGCCACTGATGGAAAAGGGGCATTTGGGTGAGGGGAGAGTTTTTGGGGGGGGGTGTATGTGCCCTGCCCCCCCCCCCCTTTTCCTAGGGTCTAGGGGGGGGGATTTGGGGGTTCCCCCCTTGGCCTGGGAGGGGAGGGCTGGGGGGGGTCCCCAAGTCTGGAGGAAGGGGGGGCTGTGAGGACTTTTGGGGTCCCTCGCTGCTGGGGAGGGAGTTGGGGGGGGCTGGGGTGTGTTTTGGGGTCCCCCAACTCAAAGAGGGGGTCTTGGGGGGGGGGCTAGACCACGGGGGGGGAGTTTTGGGGTCCTCCAAGCTGGGGGGGCAGGGGGGGGCATTTTGGGGGCTCCCTGCACATAGGGGACACACAGGGGCATCAGGGTCCCCCAACTCCCCCCCATTTCCATCCAGCAGGAGGTTGCGGGGTTCCCCCATAGATTTTGGGGGGGGTTCCCCCATAGATTTTGGGGGGGTTCCCTCAGATTGGGGGGGGTTCCCCTCAGATTTTGGGGGGCTCCCCCCCCTTCCCCCCCCTCGTTTCGCAGACGCGGAGCAAGTGGGGAGCGTGGGGCTGGTGGAGATGCTGCACCGCTCCAACCTGCTGGCCATCGTGGGGGGCGGCAGCCACCCCAAATTCCCCGATGTCTCGGGTACGCCCCAGAAATTCAAACTGGGGGGCAGGGGGGGGTGTCTTAGATATCGGGGTGCCCCCTAACAGCCTCCCCCCCCCCCCCCAAATCTTTTCTTTCCCAGTGCTGATCTGGGATGACGCCCGGGAGGGGAAGGACAAACTGGTGCTGGAGTTCACCTTCCCCAAACCCGTCCTGGCCGTCCGCATGCGACACGACAAGTGAGGCCCCCCCCCCCCCCCCAAAAAAAACCCCTCCTGGGTGAGGGGGGGGTACCCCAAAACCCTTCAGGGGACCCCGTGTGCCCCCCCCCCCAGGCTGGTGGTGGTGCTGCAGAGCCGCATCTACGTCTTCTCCTTCCCCCACAACCCCACCAAACTCTTCGAGTTCGACACCCGCGACAACCCCAAAGGTGAGGGAGGGGGGTAAAGAAAAAAAGGGGGGGCCCCTGCCCCCCCCCTCCCACGTTTTGGGGGGTCCTGGGTGTGTCATTGTGTCCTCTCCACAGGGATCTGCGATCTCTGTCCCAGTTTGGAGAAGCCGTTACTGGTTTTTCCTGGTCACAAGTGCGGGAGTCTGCAGCTGGTGGTGAGGGACTGGGGGGGGCACTGGGAGGGGATTGGGGGGTACTGGGAGGGACTGGGAGGGGACTGGGGGGCACTGGGAAGGACTGGGGGGACTGGGGAGGGATTGGGGGGGACTGGGAGGGCACTGGGAAGGACTGGGAGGGGACTGGGGGGGCACTGGGAGGGGACTGGGGGGCACTGGGGGGGGGCACTGGGAGGGCACTGGTGGTTACTGGTGGTGAGTGGCGGTCACTGGTGTCCCCAGGACCTGGGCAGCGCGAAGCCGGGGACGTCGTCGGCGCCGTTCACCATCAACGCGCATCAGAGCGACGTGGGCTGCGTCGCGCTCAGCCCCCCCGGCGCCCTGGTGGCTTCGGCCTCGCGCCGCGGCACCCTCATCCGCCTCTTCTGCACCCAGAGCCGCGCCCGCCTGCTCGAGCTGCGCCGCGGCACCGACCCCGCCACCCTCTACTGGTACCCGGGGGTGGGTGGGCAGCGGGTGAGGTCATAACGCTCCGGTTTTGGGGTGGTTTTGTCACCGCGTGCCCCCCCCCCCCTCGTTTCCAGCCTGGCCTTCAGCCCCGACTCCGCCTTCCTCTGCGCCGCCAGCGACAAAGGCACCGGCCACGTCTTCGCGCTCAGGGACACGCGGCTCAACCGCCGCTCGGCGTGCGTAACACACCCCCCCCCCCCCCGCCTTTAAAACCCCTCTTCTGATGTCACCGGGCACCCCCGTGACATCACACCCCCCCCCCTCTCCCCAGGCTGGCGCGGGTGGGGAAGGTGGGGCCGGTGCTGGGCCCCTACGTGGAGTCGCAGTGGTCGCTGGCCAGTTTCACCGTCCCGGCCGAAGCCCCCTGCCTCTGCGCCTTCGGGAGGGGGGGGCGCAGCCCCAGCTCCGTCGTGGGTGAGTGACCCCCCCCCCCCGTACCCCCAAAAAAACCACCCCCCCCCCCAATAACCCACACCCCCCCCCCCAGCCGTCTGCGTGGACGGGACGTTCCACAAATACGTGTTCAGCCCCGACGGCAACTGCAACCGCGAGGCCTTCGACGTCTTCCTCGACATCTGCGACGACGACGACTTCTGACGCAGCCCCCCCCCCCCAAAAAACCCGACACCACCCCCCCCCCCCAAAAAACCACCACCCCACTCTCGGCCCCGTTCATTTTATTGGTACAAAGAGGTGGATTAAAAAGCCTCGGGGGGGGGGGGTGTTAAAAAATGGGGGGTCCCCCCCATCCCGGCCGTGCCTGTTCCCCCCCTTGTGATGAGGTGGGGGGGGGTGGGTTGGTTTTTTTTTTTGGGGTGGTGTCTCCCCCCGTCCCCCCCCCAGCCCTGGGTCTGGCCCAGCCTGGAGCCCAGGGTGGGGTTTGGGGGTGCAGGGGGGTGTCGGCACGTGTGTAGCCCTTTAAGAGTGGGTGTGGGGGGGCAGGGGGGGTCAGAGGGAGGGGGTGGGGGGGTCGGTGCCGAACTTGAGGCGGTGCAGAAGGGTCTTGGCAGGGAGCAGGACCTGGGGGGGCACGGGGGGGGGGGGTTAGGGGACACCCCGAAACCAGCCCAGTGGTCACCCCCCCCCCCCTTACCCAATGGTTCAGTCTGGTCCCCCCCTGTTCCCCGGTGGTTCACCCCCATTTCGCCCCCCAATTCACCCATGGTTCGCCCCAATGCCCCCCCATCCTGCAACCGTTCCCCCCAATATCCCCGTCTTCCCCAGTGTCCCCCCCCCGTTCCCCAATGGTTCACCCCAATGTCCCCCCCATGCCCCAATGGTTCCTCCCAGTGTCCCCCCCTGCTCCCCAATGGTTCCTCCCAGTGTCCCCCCCCGTTCCCCAATGGTTCACCCCAATGTCCCCCCCTGTTCTCCAATGGTTCCTCCCAGTGTCCCCCCCTGCTCCCCAATGGTCCCCCCCCACTGTCCCCCCCATTCCCCAATGGTTCCCCCCAGTGTCCCGTCCCCCCCCCCCACTCCCCAGTGGTTCCCCCCGTGTCCCCCCCCCACTCACGGGGTGATGGACGTACCCCCCGCAGGGGTAGCACCAGGCCGACAGATCCCTCAGGCTCAGCACCAAGGGGTGCCCCACCGCCCCCTCGTGCGCCAGCATGTGGCCCCCCACGTAGCGCCCGCACAGCACCTGGGGGACACACACAGACACCCCCCCCCTCAGCGAGGGTTTTTGGGGGGGGCTGAGGGGTTTTTTTGGGGTGGTTTTGGGGTTTTTTTGGGGTGCCCTCACCTGGTAGCAACTGAGGCAGAGCCAGTTCTCGCGCCGGCTGCCGCAGGCCCCGCAGGGGGCGTTCCCTTCCAGGCCACGCCCCTCGGGCAGAGGAGACACCGCCCCCAAGTGCGGGCAGTCCCGCAGAGGGGTGACGGCGAAGAGCGCCCCCTGCAGGGCGGGAGGAGGCGCCGGGTGGGACGCGGGGCTCAGCGGGACACGCCCACCGGGCCCTTAGCCCCGCCCACCTCACCTCAGGCTCCTCCTCGCAAAGGGCGCACGCCGCCGCGCCTTCCAAAGGGGCGGGGTCAGCGGGAGGCTCCGCCCCATGGGCGGGGCCAGTACCGGCCCCGCCCCCGGGGGGCTCCCCCAGGCTGAGCTCCCCCAGGCGCATGATGGCGTCCAGGGGCGAGGCGGGGCGCCCCACGATGTCACCAGCGCCGCCGCCGTCATCGCTGTCCCCGGGCGCGGGCAGGCGCAGGCAGCTCCAGCTGCTCCGCTGGGCTCGAAGGGTGCGGGCCAGGGCGGCCAAGGCCGCCGGTTGCGGGGGGCCGGGAGGGGGCAGCGCCGGGGGCGCCCCCAAAAGCACCGCCAGGCACTGCCCCGCCCCCTCCGCCGTCACCCCGAGGTTGTACCCGCCCTGCGCGACCCCCCCCCCCCCCAGTGTCACAAACGTCATCACCAAAGTGGGGGGGGGGGGGGGGCTGGGGGGTCATCCCAGTGTGTGTGTGGGGGGGTGGTCCCCGAAATGGCGCTTACCTCAAGGATGAGGACGAGGCGCCCCCCCGCCAGCCCCCCCAGGAGGTGCGTCATGAGGCCGAAGGTTTGGGGGGACACCAGGCACCCCCCGAGGGGGTCCCCCCGCCCCGCGTCGAACCCCGCCGACACCAGCACCAACTGGGGGGCGAACTGCGGGGAGAAAGGGGGGGGGGCACCCCCGCGTCAGGGGATGGGGGGGGTTGCAGGGCGATGGCTGACACCACCCCCACCCCCAAAAAAATCGGGGTGCCCCCCCGCCCCCCACTGACCTGGCAGGCGACGGGCAGGACGAGGCGGGTGACGGCCGCCAGGTAATCGGGGTCCCCGGCGCGGGGCGCCCCCCACCCCACGTTAAGGGTGAAGCCGGTGCCGCGGCCCCGCCCCCGCCGGCGTGGGGAACCCCCGGCGCCCCCCGGGAAGAAGGAGCCGTCGTGGCGGTGCAGGGACACGTACAGCACGCTGGGGGGGGGGGGGGTGACACACCCGGCACACACACACACCCCCCCCCAGCACCCCAAACATCCCCTAGGCACCCCCAGCACCCATAAACCCCCCCCCATCACCCATAAGACACGCCCCCCCCCCCCGGCACCCCAAACATCCCCTCCTGCCCCCATAAGATCCCCCCACCCCCCCCAGCACCCATAACCCCCCCCCAAACCCCCCAGCACCCCCATAATCCCCCCCCAACACCCATAATCCTCCCCCCCCAGCACCCTAAATATCCCCCAGGCAACCCCCCCCCCCCAGCACCCATAGACCCTGCCCCCAGCACCCCTAACCCCCCCTCAGCACCCCTAAGAGCCCCCCTCAGCACCCCAAACACCCCCCATAAGACACCCCCCCCCCCCAGCACCCATAAACCCCCCCTCAGCACCCCTAACCCCCCCCCAGCACCCATAAACCCCCCCCCCCCCCAACCTGGGGTCCTCCTCGAAGATCTTCTGGGTGCCGTTGCCGTGGTGCACATCCCAGTCCACGATCAGCACCCTGGGGTGGGGGGGGGCGTGTCATGCACCTCGGGGTGCCCCCCACCCACACCCCAGACCCCCCCCCCCCCTCCCCGTACCTGAGGGTCCCCCCCGCCAGGCGCTGCCCGTGTCGCGCCGCCACCGCCACGTTGTTGAAGAGGCAGAAACCGCCGGCGGCGCCGGGCCGGGCGTGATGGCCGGGGGGTCGCACCACCGCCAAGGCGTTCTGCACCTGCAACGAAAAACGGGGGAGGGGGGTGTCAGGGAGAACCCCGACACCCCGCAGGGTCCCCGTTACACCCCCCCCCACCCCGTACGGCCCCCACCTGCCCGGCGAGGACGGCGGTGACGGCGGCGCAGGCGGTGCCGGCGGCCAGGCGGGCGCAGGCGTAGGAGCGGGGGCAGAGGAAGACGGAGTTGTAGCGTTCGGCCGCCCCCCGCAGCTCCCGGGGCCGCAGCCCCTCCGTCCCCGCCAGCGCCGCCACGTGGGACCGTCTGCGGGGGTGGGACACCCCCCCGGGTCAGGGACCCCCCACCCCCAGCACAGGGACCCCCCTCTGGGCACCCAGGCCCCAGTGGGACCCGCGCATGCCCCCCCCACCCATGGGACCCATTTGTACCCCCCCCATAGGACCCACATGTGCCCCCCCCCCCATAGCACCCACATCCCCCCCCATAGGACCCACACATCCCCCCCCCATAGGACCCACATGTGCCCCCCCATAGCACCCACACATGCCCCCCCACCCATGGGACCCATATGCACCCCCCTATAGAACCCACACATTCCTCTGCAACCCCGTGGGACCCCCATATACCCTCCCATGGCACCCACACGTGTCCCCCCCACCACCCACAGGACCCACAGGTACCCCCCAATAGCACCCATATCTACCCCCCCCCCATGGCACCCACGTGTGCCCCCCCACCCATGGCACCCACACATGCCCCCCCCACCCATGGGACCCACATACCCCCCATGGCACCCACAGGTGCCCCGCCCCCCCCACCCATGGGACCCACATACCCCCCATGGCACCCACAGGTGCCCCCCACCCCCCACCCCCGGGACCCCCACTCACGTGTGGCAGGCGCGCAGCTGTGCAGGCAGGGCGTGTCGTGCAGGCAGGCGCAGGCAGCGTTGCGCCAACCCCAGCTCCCGCAGCCGCTCCACGATCCGCGTCACCCGCTGCGGCGCCTCGGGGTGCTGGCTGCGCCCGGACGCCTGGGTCCCGTGTCCCCCACAGCCAGGCATCCGGGGCCCCGACCCCCACCCTTGGGTGCCCCCAAAAAACCCCAAACTCCACAACATTCTGTGGACTGAGATATCCCCTCCCTCCGTGGGAGGGAGCGAGGCCTGTGGGTGCCCCCCACCCACCTCAGCAAGGGACCCATGGGTGCCCCCCCCCCCCCCCTCCCTCCTCAGCGCCCCGGCTGACCTGTCCCAGGGGTTGCAGTGCTCTTCCATCCGTTCATCGTACAACAGCCCCGTGCGGGCAGCGGGACGGGGCCAGGACTGGAGCTCCTCCTGCTCTTCCTCCTCCTCTTCCTCCTCCTCTGGGGGGTCCTCATCTTCCTCCAGCTCCTCCAAATCCTCCTCATCCTCCTCTTCCTCCTCTTTTTCCTCCTCTACCTCCGGCTCTATGAGGGGGTAGCCTTATAAGGGCGCACCCCGCACCCCGGGATAGGCAGGAAAATGGAGGCCACCACTTTTTGGGGTTCCCTGACATGTCTGGGGAGGTTTGGGGGGGCTCTGAGGCTGGGGGGGGGGAGGGAACACCCCAAAAACTGAGGGGGCTCCCACTGAGGGAGCCAAGATGGCGGCCACGGTGGCAGGGGTGAACTGCTTAGCAACCAAGATGGCCGCCTAGCAACCGGGCCGGTTGCCTAGCAACGTGTGGGCAGGCCCCACCGGCAGATGAAAATGGCCACCTAGCAACCAAAATGGCCTCCATAGCAACCAAGATGGCCACCCTAGCAACCAAGACGACGCCCTAGCAACGAGGCCTGCGGCCACTCCCCAAGCCTCCCCTCGAGTGGTTTTGGGGGGGGGGGGGGCCTCAAAGGGCCCCCCCCCCGGGATTTTGGGGTGCCACAGGACCCCCGAAATGGGTTTGGGGGTGTCGCTGGGACTCACCGGCGCAGCGCAGGCAGCTCCAGTACTTGCGGTGGACGGCCAGGGCGCGGGCTACGCTGGCCAGGCCGCTGGGGGGGGGGCGAGTTGTGATATTGGGGGGGTGGGGGGGCACCCCCCAAACTCTCCTCACCCCCTCGAGACTCCCCAAAAGACCCCCAGCCCCCCCCAAATCCCCCCCCCCAAGCCCCCTATAGTCCCCCCTCACCTTGGGGTGGGGGTGATGGGCCCGGGGGGGTCCCCGGGGTCCCCCAGCAGCGTGCGCAGGATGGCGACGAGCCCCCCCGGCTCCGCTTCCCCCTATGGGAGAGGATGGCGGGGTCAGGGGCAACCTATAGATTCCATACTGCCCTTGGGGAGAGGAGCGGGGGGGCACCCCCTGTAGTGCCCCCCCCCAAGGCAGTGGGAGCCCCTATAGCACCCCTTAAACCCCCCCCATCCCCTTACAGCACCCCCACACCTACCCCCTATAGAGTCCCCTATGGCATCCCCCATAGCAGCCCCTATAGAATCCCCTATAGCGTCCCCCACCCCCCCGCTGCACCACAAGACCCCCCCCCCAGCCCTATACGCTTCCCGTAACGCCCTGGGAAGGGGGGGGGGAACCTATAGAACCCCTATACCTCCCACCAACACCTGCACACCCTATAGATTCTCCACACGGTCCCTTTGACCCCCAGACAGCCCCTATAGCGCCTGTAAACGACCCCTATAGCCCCCTCACCCCCCAGCGCACCCTATAGCCCCTATAGGGTCTCACCTCGAGGGCGAGGAGCAGGCGTCCCCCCGCCAGCGCCGACAGCAGATGGGTCATGAGGGCGAAGCCGTCGGGGGAGACCCCTATACATCCCTACGGGCGGGGTGGAACCTATAGCGGGGTGCGGAGGGGCACAAGACACCCCCCCCAGGCCCCTATAGAACCCCTATAGACTCCACAAGCACCCCCCCGTAACGTCCAGGAGGCACCGCACGGCCCCGTATAGCCTCCATACGGCTCTAGCGCCCGCGACACCCCCTATAGCAGCCGCGGCGATCGTATACGGCCCCTATAGCGCCCGCCGACCAGCTATACGCTGCTCCGCGCCACCCCCGAGCAGCCTATAGGTGCCCTGTACCCCCCCAAACCGGCCCGCCCCCCCCCCCCTTTATAGCACCCCGGGAGGGACCATACGTCCCCTATACCCCCCCCAGGGATCTATAGGTGCCTATAGGTCGCTATACGTCCTATACGTCCCCCTACCTCCGCGTCCCCGCGGGCGGCGGCGAAGCCAGCGGCCACCAGGACGAGCTGGGGCTGGAACTGCCGAGAGCCCGCGGGCGGCGGGTTGAGCGGGGACCCCAAAACCCCCCCCCGGGGACCCCCAAAAACCCCCCCAACCCCCCTAGGGCTCCCCAAAACCCCCAGACCCCCCCCCAGAACCCCCCAACCCCCCCCAGACACCCCAACCCCCCCCCCCTGGGATGCCCCCAAAACCCCCTCAGGACCCCCTAGGGCCCCCCCAAACCCCCTGGCACCCCCCCCAGGAACCCCCAAACCCCCCCAGACACCCCCAACCCCCCCCCCCCCCGGGACCCCCCTAGGAACCCCCAAATCCCACCCAGACACCCCCAAAACCCCCAGGACCCCCCAAAACCCACCCCAACCTCCCTCAGGACCCCCCCAGGGCCCCCCCAAACCCCCCAGGAACCCCCCAAAAACCCCCCAACCTCCTTCAGGACCCCCCCAGGGGCCCCCCCAAACCCCCCAGGGCCCCCCCCAACCCCCCCCGGGACCCCCCTGAACCCCCAAACCCCCCGGGACCCCCCCCAAACCTGGAAGGCGACGGGCAGGAGGAGGTGGAAGAAGGCAGCGGCGTAGTCGCCGTCCGTCACGCCGGGCTATAGGGGCGAGGGGGGACATATAGAATCTATAGGGACCCCCTATAGAACACATCCCCCCCCCAGCCCCTCAGGAGGGACCTATAGAGCAGCCCCTATAGCTCCCATACTGCCTGCGCCCCGGGAAAGACGTACGGCCCCTATATGGGCCCATAGGTGCCACGTACGGGCTCTATAAGCACCCCCGCAGCTGCTACAACGGTACGTACGCATCCTATATCGCCCCGTAGGAACCCTATAGAGCTCCGTAACGTGCAAGAGGGGGTCCCTACGCCCCCGTATCACCCTATAGGAACCCTATAGACCCCCCTAACTCCACTGGGGGGGTCCTCCCACCCCTATAGGAACCCTATAGACCCCCCTAACTCCACTGGGGCATCCCTAGACCCCTATATCACCCTATAGAAACCCTATAGACCCCCCTAACTCCACTGGGGGGGTCCTCCCACCCCTATAGGAACCCTATAGACCCCCCTAACTCCACTGGGGGGGTCCTCCCACCCCTATAGGAACCCTATAGACCCCCCTAACTCCACTGGGGGGGTCCTCCCACCCCTATAGGAACCCTATAGACCCCCCTAACTCCACTGGGGCATCCCTAGACCCCTATATCACCCTATAGGAACCCTATAGACCCCCCTAACTCCACTGGGGGGGTCCTCCCACCCCTATAGGAACCCTATAGATCCCCCTAACTCCACTGGGGCATCCCTAGACCCCTATATCACCCTATAGAAACCCTATAGACCCCCCTAACTCCACTGGGGGGGTCCCCGCACCCCTATATCACCCTATAGAAACCCTATAGACCCCCCTAACTCCACTGGGGGGGTCCCCCCACCCCTATATCACCCCATAGGAACCCTATAGGTGTCCCCCCCCCCTCCCCAGCCCCTATAGAATCCATACCTCGTCCCAGCGCACGTCGACGGTGAAGCCTTCGCCCCGGCCGGTGCCGACGACGGCGGGGGGGTCGCTGCCCCGGTGCACCCCGAAACACAGGACGCTGTGTGTGTGTGTGGGGGGGGAGTTAAAGGGGGGGCTCCCAATCCTTCCCAGTCCCTCCCAGTATGTCCCAGTATATCCCAGTATATCCCAGTCCCCACCTGGGATCCTCCTGGAAGAGGCGGGGGATGGCGCAGCCGGGCCGGACGCCCCAATCGACGATGAGGATGCTGGGGGGGGGAGGGGGCACCCGGGTTTTGGGGGGCTGCGCACACACCCCACCCCCACCCCCCCCCCCCAAAAAAAAAAAAAGGGGTGCGGGTGCCCCCCCCTCCCCCCCCCTCACCGCTGCACCCCGAGGTGCCGCTGAGCCGCCCGGGCCGCGACGGCGATGGCGTTGAAGACGCAGCCGCTATAGGTTGAGTCCGGCTCCGCGTGGCGTCCGGGGGGGCTATAGGGGGGACAGCAGCGCCCTATAGAGCCCTATAGAGCCCCCCAACACCCCCACCCCCACGTTTCTATAGGTTTTCCCTCCCAACCTATAGCGCCCCAAAAGCCCTGCGGTAACCCTATGGCCTCTATAGCATCACCTATAGCTCCCTCAGACTCCCTATAGCCCCCCCAGGGCCCCTATAGCCCCCCCAGGGCCCCTATAGCTCCCTCAGACTCCCTATAGCCCCCCCAGGGCCCCTATAGCCCCCCCAGGGCCCCTATAGCACTCTCAGACTCCCTATAGCCCCCATAGGGCCCCTATAGCTCCTATAGGGCTCCTGTAGCCCCCCCAGGGCCCCTATAGCCCCCCCAAGGCCCCTATAGCTCCCTCAGACTCCCTATAGCCCCCCCAAGGCCCCTATAGCCCCCCCAGGGCCCCTATAGCTCCCTCAGACTCCCTATAGCACCCATAGGGCCCCTATAGCTCCTATAGGGCTCCTATAGCACCCCCAGGGCCCCTATAACCCCCATAGGACCCCTATAGCCCCCCCAGGGCCCCTATAGCACCCTCAGACTCCCTATAGCCCCCATAGGACCTCTATAGCCCCCCCAGGGCCCCTATAGCTCCCTCAGACTCCCTATAGCCCCCATAGGGCCCCTATAGCTCCTATAGGGCTCCTATAGCACCCCCAGGGCCCCTATAACCCCCATAGGGCCCCTATAGCACCCTCAGACTCCCTATAGCCCCCATAGGACCCCTATAGCACCCCCAGGGCCCCTATAGCCCCCCCAGACTCCCTATAGCCCCCATAGGGCCCCTATAGCCCCCATAGGACCCCTATAGCCCCCCCAGACTCCCTATAGCACCCTCAGACTCCCTATAGCCCCCATAGGGCCCCTATAGCACCCCCAGGGCCCCTATAGCCCCCATAGGACCCCTATAGCCCCCCCAGACTCCCTATAGCCCCCATAGGTTCCAGGAACCGATCTCCGCACCCCACCCCACGCCTCCCCCCCCGCCCCCCCGCCAAGAGCCCCTATAGAATCCATACCACCCCCCCCCCCGCGCCACCTCAAGGAACAGCCGCAACCGGGGGCGTAAAATCTATAGGGGCGGCGGGGGGTGGGGGGGGGGGGGGGGCATAGCTACACCCCTATAGAACCCGGGCGGGCGCGTACACCCCCCCCCCCTCCCCGGGGGCGCGGGGGGTAACGTATAGCCCCTATAGGTCCCGCGTACCGCAGCAGCGCCAGCCCGTTGCGCAGGTCCCCGCTCAGCACCTTCCGCAGCAGCTCCAGCAGCGACCCCGCGGCCAGGCGGGACGGCCCCACCTGAGGGGGACACGGTGAGCCCCAAAACCCCCCCCCCAGGGACCCCCCAAACCCCCCAGGGATCCCCCAAACCCCCCCCCCCCCAACCCCACCCCCACCCAGGGACCCCCCCAAATCCTTTCCCCCCCCCCCCCCCCCAAAAAGGACTCACCGAGGGGGTCGGGGGGGGGGCGGCCGGGGGTCTGCGGGTCCAACTGAGGCAGGGAAGAGGGGCTGGGGGACCCCAAAAATGTCCTCAGGGAGCCCGATACCAACGGAAAGGGGGTCCCCAAAAACTCCAGGGGGTCCCCGAAACCCCCAACCCACTCCCCAAAACCCTTAGAGACGCCACACCCCCCCCCCCCCCAAATCCTTCAGGAATCCTCAGGGTCCCTCAGACACCCCCAGGGCCCCCCCAAAAATCCTCAGGGACCCCCCTTAACCCCTCAGGGACCCCCAAACGCCTCAGGGACCCCCCCTTAACTCCTCAGGGACCCCCCAAACCCCTCAGGGACCCCCCCAAAATCCTCAGGGACCCCCAAACCCCTCAGGGACCCCCCTTAACTCCTCAGGCACCCCCCCAAAACCCTCAGAGACCCCCCCTTAACCCCTCACGGACCCCCCAAACCCCTCAGAGACCCCCCCAAACCCCTCAGGGACCCCCCCAAACCCCCCCCTAAATCCCCCAAGGGACCCCCAAAACCTCACGGCTGCCCCCAACCCCCCCACACAGCGCCACCCCCCCGTGCCCTCCAGCCCCCCCCAAAACTCCTCCAACCCCCCCCAAACCCCCCTCAGCCCCCCAAAAAACTCCCCCAGCCCCCCCTAAA
>NW_026561325.1:0-40178 GCF_028858705.1 Grus americana | reverse complement strand
TGAGGTCAGCACGGGTGGTCGGTGTGACGTCATCGCCCCCACGGGACGCGGCGGTGGCGGCATCTTCGGTGACGCGGCCCGAGGAGGCCCCCGAGCAGTTGGTGACAGCGGGCTGGTCCGTCCCTTCCATGATGACGTCAGCGCGGGCGGCCGCCGTGACATCGTCACCTCCCTGGGACGCGGCGACGGGGCCCACCACGGTGGTGGCATCTCTGGAGACTTCGGCGACGTGGCCAGACGTGGCCCTGGGGTCTTCGGTGGCACCAGGTTGGTCCGTCCCCTCCATAATGACGTCACCATGGGTGGCCACCATGAGGTTGTCACTTCCTTGGGACGTGGGGACGGGTTCCACCACGGTGGTGGCATCTCTGTAGACCTCGGTGACGTGGCCCAACGTGTCCCTGGCTTCTTCGGTGACACCAGGTTGAGCTGTTCCTTCCAGGAGAACGTCCCCATGGGTGGCCACCACGAGGTTGTCACCTCCTTGGGACGTGGGGACGGGTCCCACCATGGTGGTGGCTTCTCTATAGACCCCAGTGACATGGCCCAACAGGTCCCCAGGGACATCGGTGACGCCGGGGTGGTCCGTCCCCTCCAGGAGAACGTCTCCATGGGTGGCCACCACGAGGTTGTCACTTGCTCGGGATGTGACAATGGGCCCCACCATGGTGGTGGCATCTCTGTAGACGTTGGTGACGTGGCCCAGCCTGTCCCTGGGGTCTTTGGTGACACCAGGTTGAGCTGTCCCCTCCAGGAGAACGTCCCCATGGGTGGCCACCACGAGGTTGTCACCTCCCTGGGACGTGGGGACGGGTTCCACCACAGTGGTGGCCTCTCTGTTGAGTTCAGAGACGTGGCCCGACGTGGCCCCAGAGCAGTTGGTGACATCAGGACGCTCCGTCCCCTCCAGGAGGACGTTCCCATCATGGGCCACTATGACCGTGTCACCTCCCTGGGACGTGGGGACGGGTCCCACCATGGTGGTGGCTTCTCTATAGACCTCAGTGACGTGGCCCAACGTGTCCCCAGGGACATCGGGGACACCAGGGTGGTCCGTCCCCTCCAGGAGAACGTCTCCATGGGTGGCCACCACGAGGTTGTCACTTCCTCGGGATGTGACGATGGGCCCCACCATGGTGGTGGCATCTCTGTAGACTTCAGTGAAGTGGCCCAACGTGTCCCCAGGGTCCTGAGTGGCACCAGGTTGAGCTGTCCCCTCCAGGAGAACGTCCCCATGGGTGGCCACCACGAGGTTGTCACCTCCTTGGGACGTCGGGACAGGTCCCACCATGGTGGTGGCATCTCTGTTGAGTTCAGAGACGTGGCCTGACACGGCCCCAGAGCAGTTGGTGACATCAGGACGCTCCGTCCCCTCCAGGAGAACATCTCCATGGGTGGCCACCACGAGGTTGTCACCTCCCTGGGACGTGGGGATGGGTCCCACCATGGTGGTGGCATCTCTATAGACCTCAGTGACATGGCCCAACAGGTCCCCAGGGACACCGGTGACACCAGGCTGGTCCGTCCCCTCCAGGAGAACGTCTCCATGGGTGGCCACCACGAGGGTGTCACTTGCTTGGGATGTGACAATGGGCCCCACCATGGTGGTGGCATCTCTGTAGACGGTGACGTGGCCCAGCCTGTCCCTGGGGTCTTTGGTGACACCGGGTTGAGCTGTCCCCTCCAGGAGAACATCCCCATGGGTGGCCACCACGAGGTTGTCACCTCCCTGGGATGTGGGGACGGGGCCCACCATGGTGGTGGCCTCTCTGTTGAGTTCAGAGACGTGGCCTGACACGGCCCCAGAGCAGTTGGTGACATCAGGACGCTCCGTCCCCTCCAGGAGGACGTTCCCATCATGGGCCACTATGACCGTGTCACCTCCCTGGGACGTGGGGACGGGTCCCACCATGGTGGTGGCTTCTCTGTAGACCTCGGTGACATGGCCCAACGTGTCCCCAGGGACATCGGGGACACCAGGGTGGTCCGTCCCCTCCAGGAGAACGTCTCCATGGGTGGCCACCACGAGGTTGTCACTTCCTCGGGATGTGACGATGGGCCCCACCATGGTGGTGGCATCTCTGTAGACTTCAGTGAAGTGGCCCAACGTGTCCCCAGGGTCCTGAGTGGCACCAGGTTGAGCTGTCCCCTCCAGGAGAACGTCCCCATGGGTGGCCACCACGAGGTTGTCACCTCCTTGGGACGTCGGGACAGGTCCCACCATGGTGGTGGCATCTCTGTTGAGTTCAGAGACGTGGCCTGACACGGCCCCAGAGCAGTTGGTGACATCAGGACGCTCCGTCCCCTCCAGGAGAACATCTCCATGGGTGGCCACCACGAGGTTGTCACCTCCCTGGGACGTGGGGATGGGTCCCACCATGGTGGTGGCATCTCTATAGACCTCAGTGACATGGCCCAACAGGTCCCCAGGGACACCGGTGACACCAGGCTGGTCCGTCCCCTCCAGGAGAACGTCTCCATGGGTGGCCACCACGAGGGTGTCACTTGCTTGGGATGTGACAATGGGCCCCACCATGGTGGTGGCATCTCTGTAGACGGTGACGTGGCCCAGCCTGTCCCTGGGGTCTTTGGTGACACCGGGTTGAGCTGTCCCCTCCAGGAGAACATCCCCATGGGTGGCCACCACGAGGTTGTCACCTCCCTGGGATGTGGGGACGGGGCCCACCATGGTGGTGGCTTCTCTATAGACCTCAGTGACGTGGCCCAACGTGTCCCCAGGGACATCGGTGACACTGGGTTCCTCTGTCCCCTCCAGGAGAACGTCCCCATGGGTGGCCACCATGGGTTTGTCACTTCTTTGGGATGTGGGGACAGGTCCCACCATGGTGGTGGCCTCTCTGTTGAGTTCAGAGACGTGGCCTGACACGGCCCCAGAGCAGTTGGTGACATCAGGACGCTCCGTCCCCTCCAGGAGGACGTTCCCATCATGGGCCACTATGACCGTGTCACCTCCCTGGGACGTGGGGACGGGTCCCACCATGGTGGTGGCTTCTCTGTAGACCTCGGTGACATGGCCCAACGTGTCCCCAGGGACATCGGGGACACCAGGGTGGTCCGTCCCCTCCAGGAGAACGTCTCCATGGGTGGCCACCACGAGGGTGTCACTTCCTTGGGATGTGACAATGGGCCCCACCATGGTGGTGGCATCTCTGTAGACTTCAGTGAAGTGGCCCAACGTGTCCCCAGGGTCCTGAGTGGCACCAGGTTGAGCTGTCCCCTCCAGGAGAACGTCCCCATGGGTGGCCACCACGAGGTTGTCACCTCCTTGGGACGTCGGGACAGGTCCCACCACAGTGGTGGCCTCTCTGTTGAGTTCAGAGACGTGGCCTGACATGGCCCCAGAGCAGTTGGTGACATCAGGACGCTCCGTCCCCTCCAGGAGAACATCTCCATGGGTGGCCACCATGAGGTTGTCACCTCCCTGGGACGTGGGGACGGGTCCCACCATGGTGGTGGCCTCTCTATAGACCCCAGTGACATGGCCCAACGTGTCCCCAGGGACATTGGTGACACCAGGCTGGTCCGTCCCCTCCAGGAGAACGTCCCCGTCATGGGCCACCGCAGCCTTGTCACATCCCTTGGATGTGGTGACGGGTCCCACCACGGTCACGTCCTCCACGTAGCCCACGGTGACGTGACCCAAGGTGTCCTCTGGCCGGACGCTGACACCCGGTTGGTCTGTCCCCTCCAGGAGGAGGACACCACCCTGATGGGCCACCACATCCTGGTCACCTCCCTGCGATGTGGTGGCACGTCCGGCTGTGGTCGTGTCACCTCCGTGGCCTGCGGGGTCATCGGTGACACACGGTTCCTCCGTCCCCTCCATGATGACATCACCACGGGTGGCCGCCGCGACCTTCTCACCTCCTTGGGGCAGGGTGACGCGTCCCACCGCGGTGGTGGCATCTCCGTAGGCTTCGGTGACGCGGTCCGAGGTGTCCCCGGGGTCTTCGGTGACGTCGGGCCGGTTCGTCCCCTCCGTGATGACGTCACCGCGGGTGGCCGCCATGACATCGCCGCCTCCCAGGGACGCGGGGACGGGTCCCACCACGGTGGTGGCATCTCCGTAGGCTTCATCCACGCGGCCCAACGCGGCCCCGGGGTCTTCGGTGACGTCAGGCAGGTTGGTCCCCTCTGTGATGACGTCACCGCGGGTGGCCGCCATGACATCATCGCCTCCTCGGGCCACCTCGCCGCCGCCCCCCCTGGGGGTCCCCTCGTCCGGGAGACAGTCGGGTGGCAGCGGGGGAGGGGCGCTGCGGGGACAGCGGGGGGTGACGCCGGGGGCGGGTGCCCCCCCGCAGGGTCCTGCCGTGGCTGTGGGGGGGGGGACACGGGGTCAGCGGGGTCACCCCTCCCCCACCCATGGGATCCCCCTCCAGCACCCTACAGCACCCATGGGACCCCATAGCACCCCATAGCACCCATGGGACTCTATAGCACCCTATAGCACCCACAGCACCCTATAGCACCCATGGGACCCCACAGCACCCCATAGCACCCATGGGACTCTATAGCACCCTATAGCACCCTATAGCACCCACAGCACCCTATAGCACCCATGGGACCCCATAGCACCCCATAGCACCCATAGCACCCTATAGCACCCCACAGCACCCTATAGCACCCACAGCACCCTATAGCACCCATGGGACCCCATAGCACCCTATAGCACCCTATAGCACCCATAGCACCCTATAGCACCCCATAGCACCTATGGGACTCCACAGCACCCTATAGCACCCTATAGCACCCCATAGCACCCTATAGCACCCATGGGACTCTATAGCACCCTATAGCACCCTATAGCACCCTATAGCACCCCACAGCACCCTATAGCACCCTATAGCACCCATGGGACCCCATAGCACCCTATAGCACCCCACAGCACCCTGTAGCACCCATAGCACCCTATATCACCCCATAGCACCTATGGGACTCCACAGCACCCTATAGCACCCTATAGCACCCTATAGCACCCCATAGCACCCTATAGCACCCATGGGACTCTATAGCACCCTATAGCACCCTATAGCACCCCACAGCACCCTATAGCACCCTATAGCACCCATGGGACCCCATAGCACCCTATAGCACCCCACAGCACCCTGTAGCACCCATAGCACCCTATATCACCCCATAGCACCTATGGGACTCCACAGCACCCTATAGCACCCTATAGCACCCTATAGCACCCCATAGCACCCTATAGAACCCATGGGACCCTATAGCACCCTATAGCACCCCACAGCACCCTATAGCACCCACAGCACCCTATAGCACCCTATAGCACCCATGGGACCCCATAGCACCCTATAGCACCTATGGGACTCTATAGCACCCTGTAGCACCCCCCCACCCCATAGCACCCCCAGCGCCTACAGCACCCATAGCACCCCACAGCACCCCATAGAACCCACAGGACCCCCCCCATAGCACCCCCCCACCCCACAGCACCCCATAGCACCCACAGCAACCATAGCACCCTATAGCACCCCCCCACACCCCATAGCACCCTATAGCAGCCATAGCACCCTATAGCACCCTATAGCACTCATACCGCCCCCCCCACCCCACAGCACCCATAGCACCCCCCCACCCCATAGCACCCACAGCACCCTATAGCACCCTATAGCACCCCCAGCACCCCCCACCCCATAGCACCCCCCCAGCCCCCAGAGCACCCTATAGCACCCATAGCACCCTATAGCACCCACAGCACCCCCCACCCCAGAGCACCCTATAGCACCCATAGCACCCTATAGCACCCACAGCAGCCCCCACCCCATAGCCCCCCCCACCCATAGCACCCTATAGCACCCACAGCACCCCCCACCCCATAGCACCCTATAGCACCCATAGCACCCTATAGCACCCACAGCACCCCCCACCCCAGAGCACCCTATAGCACCCATAGCACCCTATAGCACCCACAGCAGCCCCCACCCCATAGCCCCCCCCACCCATAGCACCCTATAGCACCCACAGCACCCCCCACCCCATAGCACCCTATAGCACCCATAGCACCCTATAGCACCCACAGCACCCCCCACCCCAGAGCACCCTATAGCACCCATAGCACCCTATAGCACCCACAGCAGCCCCCACCCCATAGCCCCCCATAGCACCCATAGCACCCTATAGCACCCATAGCCCCCCCCCCAGCACCCATAGCACCCCCAGCCCCCCCGGCCCCCCCCCCCGCGCACCCACGAGGAGGGCGCCGAGCGCCAGCAGCCGCAGCCCCCGCTCCATCGCCCCGGGGTGGGTGGGTGGGTGAGGGGGGGCAGGGTGGGGGGGTCCCCTATATCCCCGCCCCACCCCCACCCTCCCCGCCCCCGCCCAATTAAAGGGGTGGGGTGGGGGAGGGGCGGCGGCACACCCCAGGAATGTGGGGCAGCCACCCCCCCCCCCCACCCCCGCTGTCCTGCCAGGGCACCTCCCCTCCCCCACCCCCCCATTATGGGTGACCCCACCCCCACCCTGACCCCCACGGGGCACCCACAGATTGCGGGACCCACAGACGGGGGACCCATGGACTTGGGACCCATAGACTGGGGACCCACAGATTTGGGGACCCAGAGATTCTGGGACCCATAGATTTAGGGACCCATAGATCAGGGGACCCACAGATTTGAGGACCCACAGATTCAGGGACCCACGGATTGGGGACCCATGGACTTGGGACCCACAGATTTGGGGACCCATAGATTCAGGGACCCATGGATTGGGGACCCATAGATTGGGGGACCCATAGATTCAGGGACCCACAGATTCTGGGACCCATAGATTTAGGCACCCATAGATCAGGGGACCCACAGATTTGGGGACCCATGGATTGGGGACCCATGGACTTGGGACCCACAGATTTGGGGACCCATAGATCAGGGACCCATAGATTCAGGGACCCACAGATTTGGGGACCCAGAGATTCAGGGACCCACGGATTGGGGACCCATGGACTTGGGACCCATAGATTGGGGGACCCATAGATTCAGGGACCCATAGATTTGGGACCCACGGATTTGGGGACCCAGGTGTTCCAGCCCCACAGCTCCCCACAGATTCAGGCCCCACAGCCCTGTGCCCCACAGCTTCCAGCCCCACAGCCCTAGAGATTCAGGGCCCCACAGATTTGGGGACCCACAGATTCCAGCCCCACAGCTCCCCACAGCCCCAGGCCCCACAGATTCAGGCCCCGCAGATTCCAGCCCCACGGCCCAGTGCCCCCCCAGCCCCCCAGCCCCCCCCGCCCCACAGATTCGGGCCCCCCAGCCCAGTGCCCCCCCCAGCCCCACAGATTTGGGCCCCACAGCTCTGGGCCCCCCCCAGCCCCACAGATTCAGGCCCCACAGCTCTGTGCCCCACAGATTCGGGCCCCCCGGCCCCATGACCCCCCCCCAGCCCCACAGATTGGGGCCCCCTGGCCCTGTAACTCCCCCCGAGCCCCACAGATTCGGGCCCCACAGCCCTGTGACCCCCCCAGCCCCACAGATTTGGGCCCCACAGCTCTGGGCCCCCCCCCAGCCCCACAGATTCAGGCCCCACAGCTCTGTGCCCCACAGATTCGGGCCCCCCAGCCCCACAGATTCGGGCCCCACAGCCCCGTGACCCCCCCAGCCCCACAGATTGGGCCCCCCCGGCCCTGTAACTCCCCCCAGCCCCACAGATTCAGGCCCCACAGCTCTCTGCCCCACAGATTCGGGCCCCCCGGCCCCGTGACCCCCCACAGCCCCACAGCTCCAGCCCCACAGCTCTGTGCCCCCCCCCCAACCCCACAGATTCGGGCCCCACAGCTCTCTGCCCCACAGATTCGGGCCCCTCGGCCCTGTGCCCCCCCCAGCCCCACAGATTCAGGCCCCCCCACCTCTCTGCCCCACAGACTGGGGCCCCCCGGCCCTGTGCCCCCCCCCAGCCCCACAGATTTGGCCCCACAGCCCCGTAACCCCCACCAGCCCCACAGATTCAGGCCCCCCAGCTCTCTGCCCCACAGATTCGGGCCCCCCGGCCCCGTGACACCCCCCCCCAGCCCCACGGCTCCCGCCCCTCGCCCCACTTTCTGCCCGTGGGCGGTTTTGTTTGTCCCGCTGGGGCCCGGACACGCGACACGTGACCGACACCGGACACGTGACCCGGGACACGTGACACGCGCCCCACCACCCACCACGTGACCCCGCCTGCTAATTACGCCTCACGCGCTCCCCCCCCCCCTTCCCCACAACTGACCCCGCCCACCCCGGGAAGGGGGCGGAGCCTCCGCTCAGCTGTTTCTCGTCTCTCCCTTCCCCGCGCATGCGCAAATCAGACGGCGCAGCAACGCGCCTGCGCGGCCGGCGCCGCTGAAAGAAGGGGGGAGGGGGCGTGGCCTCGCCGAGAGGGGGGCGTGTCGCGCCGGGGGTCGGCCCCGCCCACCCGCGCATGCGCAGAGCGGAAAGCGGCGGCAGCGGCCGGACGGGAGCGGCACCGCGGCGGTGAGCGGGGCCGGGGCGCGCGGGGCATTGTGGGACGGGGGCGGACCCAGACACACCCCCCCCCCCCCCGCGGGGCATTGTGGGATGGGGGCGGACCCAGACACACCCCCCTTCAACGGGCCGCGGGGGATTGTGGGAAACGGAGCATCACCCCCCCCTTGTGGGAGGGACCTGGGGTGGGCGGGGCTTTGGGGTGGGCGTGGCCTATGGGGTGGGGGTGGGAGGGGCTTAAGGGGTGGGCGGGGCCTTGGGGCAAGGTGGGAGGGGCCTTGGGGCAAGGTGGGCGGGGCTTAGGGCGATGGGGTCTAGGGGATGGTGGGCGGGGCTTAGGGCCTGGTGGGCGGGGTCTGTGGTGTGGTGGGCGGGGCTTGAGGAGCAGTGGAAGGGGCCTGGTGGGCGGGGCCTGGGGCCTGGTGGGCGGGGCCTGGCGGGTGATTGGTCCCCTGGGGTGCAATGGGGGCGTGGCCTCAGTGCGTGGGGGCGTGGCCTCTGTGTATGGGGGCGTGGCCTGCACGCGCGTGGGCGTGGCCCCGGTGCATGGCGTCCGTGGCGGCGCAGGGCGGCCATGATGGCGGACGGGCGCCGGCCGGGGGAGTCGGGCGGGAGCGAGGACGGCGCCTTCGAGGAGGAGGAGGAGGAGGAGGAAGAGGAGGAAGAGGAAGAGGAAGAGGAAGAGGAGGAGGAAGAGGAGGAAGAGGGGGCCTCCACCGGTGAGCGGGGCCGCGCGGGGGCCGTGGGGTGCTATAGGGTGCTATGGGGTGCCATGGGGTGCTATGGGGTCCCATGGGTGCTATAGGGTGCTATAGGGTGCTTTAGAGCGATATAGGGTGCTGTGGGGTGCTATGGGGTGATATAGGGTGATATAGGGTGCTATAGGGTGCTGTAGGGTGCCATGGGGTGATATAGGGGCTATAGGGCTCTATAGGGCTCCATGGGGCTCCATAGGGTGCCATGGGGTGCTGTAGGGGCTGTAGGGTGCCATAGGGCTCTATAGGGTGCCATAGGGTGCCATAGGGCTCCATAGGGTTCTATAGGATGCCATAGGGCTCTATAGGGCTCTGTAGGGTGCCATAGGGCTCTATAGGGTGCCATAGGGTGCTATAGGGTGCTATAGGGTGCCATGGGGCTCTGTAGGGTGCCATAGGGCTCCATAGGGCTCCATAGGGCTCTACAGGATGCCGTAGGGCTCTATAGGGTGCCATAGGGTGCCATAGGGCTCTATAGGGTGCCATAGGGCTCTATAGGGTGCCGTAGGGCTCTAGAGGGTGCCATAGGGTGCCATAGGGCTCTATAGGGTGCCATAGGGTGCTATAGGGTGCCATAGGGTGCCATAGGGCTCTATAGGGTGCCATAGGGTGCTATAGGGTGCCATAGGGTGCTATAGGGTGCCATAGGGCTCTATAGGGCTCCATAGGGCTCCATAGGGCTCTATAGGTGCCGTAGGGCTCTATAGGGTGCCATAGGGTGCCATAGGGTGCCATAGGGTGCTATAGGGTGCCATAGGGCTCTATAGGGTGCCATAGGGCTCTATAGGTGCCATAGGGTGCCATAGGGTGTCCCTCCCCCCCCCCAGGCGTCTCGGCGCTGCCGGAGGAGGACGAGGAGTCGGAGGCGACGTCGGTGTCGTCAGGGGAGAGCGGCCCCCCCACGCCCCCCGCCAACGGCTGCGCAGGTACCGCCCCTCCCCCTCACCCCCAGACCCCTCCTCCCCCCCGCCCCAGACCTTACCCCTCCCCCACCCTCACCCCTCCCCTCCCCCGCAGGTTCCCGGCCCCGCGATCGCCCTTCGTCGTCGTCGGGGGAAGAACCTCGGCCGTTACCGTCGCCGTTACCGGATGCTGCCGGCGGGGGAGGGGGCGAAGAAGGGGGAGGGGGAAGCCCCGTCGGGGGTGGGGGAGGGGCAAACCGTCGGGTGGGCGTGGGGGGAGGGGCGTCGGAATGGCACGAGTGCCCCGAGTGCGGGCGGGGCTTCGGGACGTCGCGGGCGCTGAAGGTGCATCGCAGTTACCACGTGGGGCGGAAAAGACCCCAGGGACCCCCCGGGGGTGGGGGAGGGGCGGGGGGGAGGGGTACACCCGCCCCTCCCCCCCGCCCCTCCCCCTCCCCTTTCCATTACATCTGCGCCGAGTGCGGGTTGGGTTTCGGGGCGCCGGCGGCGTTGGGGGCCCATCGCTGCGAACACGGGAGGCGGCGGCGGCAGCGCAGCCCCCCTCCCCCATCGCAGGCCGGAGGGGCCGCCCCTCCCCCGCCCCAACGGCGACCTCCTCCTCCCCCTCCCCCGCCCTACCGCTGCACCGAGTGCGCCGGGGCCTTCGGCCTCGTGGCCGACCTGCACGAGCACTACATGCTGCACGCGCGCGGCGAGCTGTGACGGGTGGGGGGGGGGGGGGTGGGGGAGGGGCTGGGGGGGGAGGGGAGCCTGTGTGGGACCCCTCCCCCACACGCAGAGACACACCCCACCCCCCCATCCCCCCTCCCCCCCCCGTGGGGAATAAAGGGCGTGTCGGGCTGCGCCAGGCTGTGCTCTGCTTTGGGGGGGGGTGGGGGTGATGATGTCAGAGGGGGGTGAGGGGTGATGTCAGAGGCGGGGGGTGATGTCACGGGAGGGGAGCGGCGGCGGCAGTTGGTGCGGATGGCGGGGGGGAGGGGGGGAGGGTGACATCATGAGGAAGGGACACATCGATCGTGATGGGGGGAGTGATGTCAGGGGGGGGTGTGCGTGTGATGTCATGGGAGGGGTGGGGCGTCGTTGGGTCGTCAGAGCGGATGGGGGGAGGGGCGTGTGACGTCATGGGTGGTGGGCGGCCACGTCAATGGGAGGTGATGCGGTGGATGTGGCGGGGTGACGACGTCATTGGGCGCGACGTCGTGAACGCGGGAGGTGTCATAGGGTGGGGCGGTGACATCACGGGCTGGTTGGTGACATCGTTGGGCGGTTTCACCGGGGGGGGGGGGGGGGGGAGGGGGATTGTGATGTCACGGCAGGGCTGGGGGGGTGGCGAGCGACATCAGCGCGTGATGTCACAGGGAGGGAGCTCCCCAAGCGGTGTCGCCCTGGGCATGTGCGTGTGATGTCACGCTGACATCACTCCCCAGAGCCACAAGGTGCCTGCCGGATGTCCCGCCCCTGATGTCACAGTGATGTCACTCTCAGGACTCCTCCTCCTCCTCCTGGCCCCGCCCCCTTCCCCCCCCCAAAAAAAAACCCCAACCAATCAGCTGCCGCCCCGCTCTTTATTGGCCGCCTCCGGCCCAGACAACCCGCAGGCCCCGCCCCCCCAGGCCCCGCCCCCAACCCCCCTTCCCCTCCCTCACGCCCCGCCCCCACCCCCAGTGGCCCCGCCCCCCCCACCGCGGCCCCGCCCCCTCAGAGCTCGCCGCG
Organism: Grus americana; assembly: GCF_028858705.1. Taxonomy (NCBI): domain Eukaryota; kingdom Metazoa; phylum Chordata; class Aves; order Gruiformes; family Gruidae; genus Grus; species Grus americana. The sequence continues at coordinate 28,304 of NW_026561325.1, read as the reverse complement.
GGCGTGGCGGATGTAATGGCGGTGCAGGGCTCCCTCGCGGGCGAAGGCGCGGCCGCACTCGGTGCAGGCGTAAGCGGGCGTCGTCGTCGTGGCCGCCGTCGCCGTCGTCGCGCCGCCGTGTCGCGCGGCGGCGGCGGCGGCGGCGGGGGGCGGGGCGTGGGCGCGCTGGTGACGCAGGAGGGCGGGGGAGGAGGCGAAGGGGCGGGCGCAGACGAAGCAGACGAACTGGGCGCCGCGCAGGGCGGCGGCGGCGAAGTCGCGGGGGTGCTGGCGCTTGGCGTGGCGCGCGGCGAAGGCGGCGTCGGGGAAGGTGATGAGGCAGCGGCGGCATTGGGTGGAGCCCAGGCGGTCTGCGGGGGAGGGGAGACACCGTGATGTCACGCCCCACCCCCCTCCCTGCCACGCCCCTCCCCACAAGCCCCCCCCATACCCAGCCCCCTCCCCCTCCAAGCCCCTCCCCCTCCCCCACAGGCCCCACCCCACACAAGCCCCGCCCCCTCTCCACAAGCCCCGCCCCCCATGCCCCGCCCCACCGTGCCCTGCTGCCCGCAAGCCCCGCCCCCTCCCCAAGCCCCGCCCCCTCCCCGCAAAGCCCCGCCCCTCCCAAAGCCCCGCCCCCTCCCCGCAAAGCCCCGCCCCCTCCCCCCAAGCCCCGCCCCCACTCACACCCGCAGCCCTTGGGGCGGGGCTCTGGGGAGGCCCCTCCCCCCCCTCCCTCCTCCTCCTCCTCTTCCTCCTCCTGCTGCTGCCGGGGGGGGGGCCCGGGGGGGGGCGGCTCCGGGGGCGGCGGTTGCGACATCCCGGGGGGCTGATTTGGGGGGGGGGGGGAAGGGGGAGACCCACGGTCACGGGGGACCGCGACACCCCCACCACCACCCCCACCACCCCCCCGCGGTAACGTAAGCCCCGCCCCCTGCCCTAGCCCCGCCCCCGCCGCTCCCGGCCCCGCCCCCGCCGCCGCCGCCGCCCTCACTCCGCTGTCGGGGCCGCTCTCCGCTTCCCGCCCCCCCCCCCTCCCCCCACCAAACCCTCCACCCCCTCCCCCCCGGTCCTTGCGTCTACTTCCGGCTTCCGGACCCCGAACGCTTCCGGTTCCGGTCGACCCGAGCCCACCGGAACCGCCCCCGCCCCGGCGAGGGGCAACGGCGCGGGTTTCGTTAGGCGCATGCGCGGGGGTAGGGGAGGGCGCATGCGCGAGAGGCGCCGCGCAGGAGCCGGAAGGGGCTTGCGCATGCGCAGCGCCGTGGTTCGCAAAGGGGCGTGGCGCCGCGGGGTGATGTCATCGCCCGGCCAATGGCCGCGGTGAGGGGCGGGGCCTGGCGGAGCTGCGGCGCCCCCTGGCGGCCCTGGCCGGAACCGCGCGCGGCTGGGGCGGGAAAACGGGACCAGTACGGACCAGTACGGAGAAATAGAGACCAGTACGGACCAGTACAAAGCATTATATCCCAGTACGGACCAGTACGGACCAGTAAAGACCTGTGTAGCCCAGTACATCCCAGTACAGACCAATATATCCCAGTATATCCCAGTATGGACCAATATATACCCTTCCCAGTCTATCCCAGTCCCCCCCAGTCCCTCCCCAGTGCCCCCCAGTCCCCTCCCAGTCCCTCCCATTTCCCCCCCAGTCCCCTCCCAGTCCCCCCCCAGTGCCCCCCAGTCCCTCCCATTTCCCCCCCAGTGCCCCCCAGTCCCCTCCCAGTCCCTCCCATTTCCCCCCCAGTGCCCCCCAGTCCCCCCCAGTTCCCCCCCAGTGCCTCCCAGTTCCCTCCCAGTCCCCCCCAGTCCCCTCCCAGTCCCCCCCAGTGCCCCCCAGTGCCCCCAGTCCCCTCCAGTCCCCCCCCAGTGCCCCCCAGTCCCTCCCAGTCCCCCCCAGTGCCCCCAGTTCCCTCCCAGTCCCCTCCCAGTCCCTCCCAGTTCCCCCCCAGCCCCCCCCCAGTGCCCCCCAGTCCCCTCCCAGTCCCCCCCAGTGCCCCCAGTTCCCTCCCAGTCCCCCCCCCGGTGCCTCCCAGCCCCCTCCCAGTGCCTCCCAGTGCCAGCACACCAGTACGAATCGGGGGTTTATTGCGTATCAAAGGTGGTTTAAAAGTGACGTATTTACAGACACACCCGGGGGGGGGGGGGAGGGGGGCGGGGCCGCCCCGGGCCACGCCCCCTGTTACATAATTCATGACCTCCCCCCCTCCCCCCTCCCTTTGTGCGTGGGGACGGACACGGGGCCACGCGACTCGCCCCTCCCCCCCCTTCATGGCTTTGAGCTCGGTGTGTGTGGGGGGGTGGGGTCGTTGGGGACACCCCCCCCCCATTCCCCTCCCCCCCTCCCCCCCACTTTCCTTTTAGGGCACGCGGGAGGGGGCGGGGCCTGTGGGAGGGGGCGGGGCTTGTCCCCATCCCTGCAGCAGCCCCGTGTGTCCCATCCCCCCCCCGATCCCATCTGCCCCCCACCCCCCCCCAGCGTTCCCCCCATCCCCTCCCCCCCCCGTGTCCCCCCCCCTCCCCGTGTGTGTCCCCCCCCCCGTGTCCCCCCCTCCCCCCCCCCCCACGCCCCTCCCCCCCCTCAGATGAAGAACTCCTCCTTGCGCTTGCCGGCCTCCCCCCCCAGAAAGGCCTCGCGCGCCTCCCCGTGCTCCTCCAGCCCGCTGGCCTCGTGCGTCAGGTACGACCCTGCGCCCCCCCCGCGTCAGCACCGCCGCGCCACGCCCACCGCCACGCCCACCGCCACGCCCCCAGCCCAAGCCACGCCCCCTCGCAAAACCCGCCTCTACCCCCGCCCCTTCCCCAAGCCCCGCTCCCTTTCCCCGAAGCTCCGCCCCTTCCCCCGAAGCCCCGCCCCTTTCCCTGAAGCCCCACCCCCTTTCCCCGAAGCCCCGCCCCTTCCCCAAGCCCCGCCCCTCCCCAAAGCCCCGCCCCCTCCGCGAAGCCCCGCCCCCTTTAAAAGCACCAGCGCCCTCCGGTGAGCAAAGCCCCGCCCCTCGAAACAAGCCCCGCCCCTCGAAACAAGCCCCGCCCCTTAAAGCAAACCCCGCCCCTTGGCCCAAACCCCGCCCCTTCACCCAGGCCCCGCCCCTTCACCCAAACCCCGCCCCCTCCAGCGCCTCCCCGCCCACCTCGAGGCCACACCCCTCCTCCCAAAGCCCCGCCCCAATTCCCCAACCCCGCCCCCTTGTGACCCCGCCCCCCTGGAGGCCCCGCCCCCCCGAGGCCCCGCCCACCCCCCGAGGCCCCGCCCACCTTTCTGGCGGATGGAGCACCAGACCATGGTGGCCAGGAGGCAGATGAGCAGGAAAACCAACAGCGCCAGGATCCCGCCCACGATGGCGTACGGCACCGACCGCTGCGCCGCCACCACCGCCCCGGGGTCTGCCGTGGGGGGGGGTCACTGTGGGGCACCCCATTGGGCGGCCGTGGGGCGCTGGGGGGCAGCTGGGGGGGGGTCGTGGGGCAGCTGTGGGGCACTGTGGGTGGTTATGGGGTAGCTGTGGGGCACTGGGGTGGTTATGGGGCAGCTGTGGGGTGCCGTGGGGCAGCCGTGGGGCACTGTGGGTGGTTATGGGGTAGCTGTGGGGCACTGGGGTGGTTATGGGGCAGCTGTGGGGTGCCGTGGGGCAGCTGTAGGGCACTGTGGGGCAGCTGGGGGGGGGACATGGGTTGCTGTGGGGCACTGTGGGTGGTTATGGGGCAGCCGTGGGTTGCTGTGGGGCAGCCGTGGGGCACTGTGGGTGATTATGGGGCAGCTGTGGGGTAGCTGGGGGGGGGGGGCGGGGGGCAGCTGTGGGGCACTGGGGGTGGTTATGGGGCAGCTGTGGGGCACTGGGGGGGTTCGTGGGGCAGCTGTGGGGCACTGGGGGTGGTTATGGGGCAGCCGTGGGTTGCTGTGGGGCAGCCATGGGGCACTGTGGGTGGTTATGGGGCAGCCGTGGGGCACTGTGGGTGATTATGGGGCAGCTGTGGGGTAGCTGGGGGGGGGGGGGCCGTGGGGCAGCTGTGGGGCACTGGGGGTGGTTATGGGGCAGCTGTAGGGCACTGTGGGGTAGCTGGGGGGGGGGAACATGGGTTGCTGTGGGGCACTGTGGGTGGTTATGGGGCAGCTGTGGGGCACTGGGGGGGGTCGTGGGGCAGCTGTGGGTTGCTGTGGGGCAGCCATGGGGCACTGTGGGTGGTTATGGGGTAGCTGTGGGGCACTGTGGGTGGTTATGGGGCAGCTGGGGGGGGGCCGTGGGTTGCCATGGGGCAGCCGTGGGGCACTGTGGGTGGTTATGGGGCAGGTGTGGGTGGTTGTGGGGTGGCTATGGGGTGGCTGTGGGTTGCTGTGGGGCAGCCATAGGGCACTGTGGGTGGTGAGGGGGCAGCTGTGGGGGGCCGTGGGGCAGCCGTGGGACACTGTGGGTGGTTATGGGGCAGCTGTGGGTTGTCATAGGGCAGCCGTGGGGCAGTGTGGGTGGTTATGGGGCAGCCATGGGTGGCTATGGGGCAGCTGTGGGGCACTCTGGGTGGCTATGGGGCAGCTGTAGGTCACTATAGGTGGCTATGGGGTGGCTGTGGGTCACTGAGGGTGTCTATGGGGTATCTGTGGGGTATCTATGGGATAGCCATGGGATATCTATGGGGTAGCCATGGGGATGTCTATGGGGCAGCTATGGGGTATCCATGGGATATCTATGGGGTGGCTATGGGGTATCCATGGGGGGTGTCTATGAGGTGCCCATGGGATATCTATGGGGCAGCCATGGGGTATCCATGGGGCGCCTATGGGGCAGCTATGGGGTAGCCATGGGATATCTATGGGGCAGCTATGGGGTATCCACGGGGCGCCTATGGGGCAGCTATGGGGTATCCATGGGATATCTATGGGATATCTATGGGGCACCCATGGGGTATCCGCGGGGCGCCTATGGGGCAGCTATGGGGTAGCCATGGGATATCTATGGGGCAGCCATGGGGTATCCACGGGGCGCCTATGGGGCAGCTATGGGGTATCCATGGGATATCTATGGGGCAGCTATGGGGCAGCCATGGGGTATCCGCGGGGCGCCTATGGGGCAGCTATGGGGTAGCCATGGGATATCTATGGGACAGCCATGGGGTATCCATGGGGCGCCTATGGGGCAGCTATGGGGTAGCCATGGGGTAGCCATGGGATATCTATGGGGCAGCCATGGGGTATCCATGGGGCACCTATGGGGCAGCTATGGGGTAGCCATGGGATATCTATGGGGCAGCTATGGGTTAGCCATGGGGTAACCATGGGGTATCCATGGGATATCTATGGGGCAGCCATGGGGTATCCACGGGGCAGCTATGGGGTATCCATGGGATATCTATGGGGCAGCCATGGGGTATCCACGGGGCGCCTATGGGGCAGCTATGGGGTAGCCATGGGATATCTATGGGGCAGCTATGGGGCAGCCATGGGGTATCCGCGGGGCGCCTATGGGGCAGCTATGGGGTAGCCATGGGGTAGCCATGGGATATCTATGGGACAGCCATGGGGTATCCACGGGGCGCCTATGGGGCAGCTATGGGGTAGCCATGGGGTAGCCATGGGATATCTATGGGGCAGCCATGGGGTATCCATGGGGCACCTATGGGGCAGCTATGGGGTAGCCATGGGATATCTATGGGGCAGCTATGGGTTAGCCATGGGGTAACCATGGGGTATCCATGGGATATCTATGGGGCAGCCATGGGGTATCCACGGGGCAGCTATGGGGCAGCCATGGGGTATCCATGGGATATCTATGGGGCAGCCATGGGGTATCCACGGGGCGCCTATGGGGCAGCTATGGGGTAGCCATGGGACATCTATGGGGCAGCCATGGGGTATCCACGGGGCAGCTATGGGGCAGCCATGGGATATCTATGGGGCAGCCATGGGGTATCCACGGGGCAGCTATGGGGCAGCTATGGGGTAGCCATGGGGTAGCCATGGGATATCTATGGGGCAGCTATGGGGCAGCCATGGGATGTCTATGGGGCAGCCATGGGGTATCCATGGGATATCTATGGGGCAGCCATGGGGTATCCACGGGGCGCCTATGGGGCAGCTATGGGGTAGCCATGGGATATCTATGGGGCAGCTATGGGGCAGCCATGGGGTATCCGCGGGGCGCCTATGGGGCAGCCGTGGCTCCACACCCCTCACCGTAGACGACGAGGACGTAGTGGTCGGCGGCGCGGCCGTGGGGGTTGCCGGCCTGGCAGCTGTAGGTGCCGTTGTCCTGGGGGCCAAGCGCCGGCAGCGTCAGCACCTCCCCCTCGGCCCGCGCCCGCGCCGGCAGCGACTCGTTCCCGCGGCTCCACGCGATCTCGGTGGGGCTGGGGGTGTGGAGGTGACACGGATGTCACACGCGTGTGCGCACCGCTCGCCGGGACGGGGGGGGGGGGGGGGTTGGGGGTTTTTTTTTGCCTCACTCACAGCGGGTTCCCGTTGACGGCGCAGGTCAGCACCAGCGTGTCGCCTTCCCGCAGGACGCTCTGCGAGGGGTGGATGCGCGCCGTGGGGGCGTCTGGGGGGGACACGGGGGGGGGTCGCTGTGCGGTGGCAGCGTGTGACCCCCCCAGGTGACACGTGCGACCCCCAAGTGACACATGCGACCCCCAAGTGACACGTGTGACCCCCCCGATGACACATGCGACCCCCAAGTGACACGTGTGATCCCCAAGTGACACGTGCGACCCCCAAGTGACACGTGTGATCCCCAAGTGACACGTGTGACCCCCCCCGATGACACATGCGACCCCCAAGTGACACGTGCGACCCCCAAGTGACACGTGTGATCCCCAAGTGACACGTGTGACCCCCCCAGGTGACACGTGTGACCCCCAAGTGACACATGCGACCCCCAAGTGACACGTGTGACCCCCCCGATGACACATGCGACCCCCAAGTGACACGTGTGATCCCCAAGTGACACGTGTGACCCCCCCCGATGACACATGCGACCCCCAAGTGACACGTGTGATCCCCAAGTGACACGTGTGACCCCCCCAGGTGACACGTGTGACCCCCAGGTGACACATGCGACCCCCAAGTGACACGTGTGATCCCCAAGTGACACGTGTGACCCCCAAGTAACACACGTGATCCCCACACTGACACATGCAACCCCCCAGGTGACACATGTGACCCCCAAGTGACACGTGTGACCCCCCCCAGATGACACGTGTGACCCCCAAGTGACACGTGTGACCCCCTCAAGTGACACGTGTGACCCCCAGGTGACATCTGCCACCCCCACCCCCCCGAGCGTGACCCCCCCCCATCCCAGCGTGTTCCCCCGTGTCCTGGCGTGTCCCCCCCTGCAGCGCTCCCAGCACCCCCAGTGCCCCCAGTGTTCCCAGTGCCCCCAGCGTTCCCAGTGCCCCCAGTGTCCCCAGTGTCCCCAGTGTCCCCAGCATTCCCAGTGTTCCCAGTCCCCCCAGTGTCCCCAGTGCCCCCAGCGTTTCCAGTGCCCCCAGCGCTCCCAGTACCCCCAGTGCCCCCAGCACCCCCAGCGCCCCCAGTGCCCCCAGTGTCCCCAGTATTCCCAGTGCCCCCAGCGTTCCCAGTCCCCCCAGTCCCCCCAGTGCCCCCAGTGCCCCCAGCACCCCCAGCGCTCCCAGTGCCCCCAGTGCCCCCAGCGTTCCCAGTGTTCCCAGTGCCCCCAGCATTCCCAGTGCCCCCAGTCCCCCCAGTGCCCCCAGCGTTCCCAGTGCCCCCAGTGCCCCCAGTGCCCCCAGCGTTCCCAGTGCCCCCAGCGTTCCCAGTGCCCCCAGTCCCCCCAGTGCCCCCAGCGTTCCCAGTGCCCCCAGTGTCCCCAGTGCCCCCAGCGTTCCCAGCATTCCCAGTGCCCCCCAGCACCCCCAGTGCCCCTAGCGTTCCCAGTGCCCCCAGCGTTCCCAGTCCCCCCAGTCCCCCCAGTGCCCCCAGCGTTCCCAGTGTTCCCAGCGTTCCCAGTGTTCCCAGTGCCCCCAGTCCCCCCAGTGCCCCCAGCGTTCCCAGTGTTCCCAGCGTTCCCAGTCCCCCCAGTGCCCCCAGTGTCCCCAGTGCCCCCAGCGTTCCCAGTGCCCCCAGTGTCCCCAGTGCCCCCAGCATTCCCAGTGTCCCCAGTGCCCCCAGCGTTCCCAGTGTTCCCAGTGTCCCCAGTGCCCCCAGTGCCCCCAGCGTTCCCAGTGCCCCCAGTCCCCCCAGTCCCCCCAGTGCCCCCAGCGTTCCCAGTGCCCCCAGTGCCCCCAGCGTTCCCAGCATTCCCAGTGTTCCCAGTGCCCCCAGTCCCCCCAGTGCCCCCAGTGCCCCCAGTGCCCCCAGTGCCACTCACACTGGACGTCCAGCATGTACTGGGTCTGGCGGCGCTGGCCGCGGCCCAGCGCGGGGTGGGTGGCCTCGCAGGTGACGATGGCGCCGTGGTCGCGCCGCTCCACGCGCAGGCGCAGGACGTTGCGCTGCACAAAAACCTTCCCCCGCTGCTCCCGGCTGCTGGAGCCTGGGGGGGCAAAAAGGGGGGGACGGGGGGGGGGACACACAGGGGATGGGGGGACAAAAAGGGGGGGACAAAAAGGGGGGGGATGGGGGGGACATGGGATGGGGGGACAAAAAGGGGGGGGCAGGGGGAGGGACAAAAATGGGGGGGTGGAGGGGGGGACACAGGGGATGGGGGGACAAAAAGGGGGGGACAAAAAGGGGGGGGATGGGGGGGACACGGGATGGGGGGACAAAAAGGGGGGGCAGGGGGAGGGACAGGGGGACACGGGGGGGACAAAAAGGGAGGGGACGGGGGATGGGGGACACACGGGGGACACGGGGGATGAGGGGACATGTGGGGGACGTGGGGGGACAGGGGGATGCAGGGGATGGGGGGACAAAAGGGGGGGACAGGGGGAGGGACAGGGGGGACACGGGGGGACAGAGGGGACAGGGAGGGGGATACAGGGGATGGGGGGGACACGGGGGGACACGGGGGGGACAAAAAGGGAGGGGACGGGGGATGGGGGACACATGGGGGGACACAGGGGATGGGGGGACACGGGGGGGACATGGGGGGGACATGGGGGGGACAGGGGGACGCAGGGGATGGGGGGACAAAAAGGGGGGGCAGGGGGAGGGACAGGGGGGACACGGGGGGACAGAGGGGGGACAGAGGGGACAGGGAGGGGGATACAGGGGATGGGGGGGACACGGGGGGACACGGGGGGACAAAAAGGGAGGGGACGGGGGATGGGGGACAAAAAGGGGGGGGGACAGGGGGAGATGGGGGGAGATGGGGAATGGGGGGACGGGGGGGACACCGGATGGGGGGGACACGGGGGGCGGGGACAGGGGATGGGGGGGACACGGGGACAGCAGGGTGGCATCAGGGACAATGGGGGGGGGGGGGGCACCACGCCCCACCGGGGTCCCCGTGTCACCAGCCCAGGCCGCGTGTCCCCCCCTTCCCCGTGTCCCCCAATGTCCCCAACACCCCCCCCCCGGGGTCTCCGTGTCCCCAAATGTCCCCCCCCCCCCGTCCCCCGTCCCCGGTGTCACCTGGCAGCTCGCGGCGGTCGCGGTACCAGCGCAGGGTGGCGGGGGGCCGGGCGCGGGGCACCAGGCAGCTCAGCTCCACCTCCCCCCCCTCCACCGCCGCCTCCACGGCCTCCACCACCGGGTTCTCGGGGGGCACTGGGGGGACACGGGGACACGGGGGGACACGGGGGGACACGGGGGGGGACACGGGGGGGGACACGGGGTGAGGGATGTTTCCACATCTCCTCTGTGTCGCCAAATGTCCCTGTGTGCCCCCCCCCCCCCGCCCCCCCCACTGTCCCCAAGCGCCCCTCGATGTCCCCCCCCGTGTCCCCCCCAGTGTCCCCGTGTCCCCCCCCACATCCCCCTGTCCCCCCGTGTTCCCCCCGTGTCACCTGTCCCCCCACATCCCCCATGTCCCGTCCCCCCATGTCCCCCCATGTCCCCCTGTGTCCCCCTCCATCCCCCCCATGTCCTCCCCTGTCCCCACGTCCCTGCGTCCCCCCGTGTCCCTGTGTCCCCCCATGTCCCCATGTCCCCCCGTCCCCCATCCCCCTCCATCCCCCCCACGTCCCTGTGTCCCCCGTCCCCCCTGTCCCCCCGTCCCCCTCCATCCCCCCCACGTCCCCACATCCCCATGTCCCCCCGTGTCCCCCCGTCCCCCCTGCGTCCCCTCCATGTCCTGTGTCCCCCCGTCCCCGTCCCCCTCCATCCCCCCCATGTCCCCATGTCCCTGTCCCCCCCATGTCCCCCGTGTCCCCCCGTCCCCCTGTGTCCCCCTGTGTCCCCCCACGTCCCCGTGTCCCCATGTCCCCATGTCCCCCCATGTCCCCCCATGTCCCCCCATGTCCCCACGTGTCCCTGTGTCCCCATGTCCCCCCCACATCCCTGTCCTCCTGCATCCCCCCATGTCCCCGTGTCCCCCCATGTCCCTGTGTCCCCTCACGTCCCCGTCCCCCTGCATCCCCCCACGCCCCCCCATGTCCCCCCCGTGTCCCCCGTCCCCCCTGCGTCCCCTCCATGTCCCCATGTCCCCCCATGTCCCCGTCCCCCTGCATCCCCCCACGTCCCTGTGTCCCCACACCCCCCCGTGTCCCCCCGTGTCCCCATGTCCCCCCACGTCCCCCCATGTCCCCCCCATGTCCCCGTGTCCCCATGTCCCCCCACGTCCCTGTCCCCCTGCATCCCCCCATGTCCCCCCATGCCCCGCCATGTCCCCACGTCCCCCCGTGTCCCCATGTCCCCCCATGCCCCGCCATGTCCCCACGTCCCCCCGTGTCCCCATGTCCCCCCATGTCCCCACATCCCCACACGTCCCCCCGTGTCCCTGTGTCCCCCCACATCCCCGTCCCCCTCCATCCCCCCCACGTCCCCCCACGTCCCCGTGTCCCCACGTCCCCCCACGCCCCCCCACGTCCCCGTCCCCCTGCATCCCCCCACACCCCCCCATGTCCCCGTGTCCCCACGTCCCCCCACGTCCCCGTGTCCCCCCACGTCCCCGTCCCCCTGCATCCCCCCATGTCCCCCCCACGTCCCCGTGTCCCCATGCCCCCCCGTGTCCCCCCGTGTCCCCGTGTCCCCCCACGTCCCCGTGTCCCCATGTCCCCCCACGTCCCCCCATGTCCCCGTCCCCCTGCATCCCCCCGTGTCCCCCCACGTCCCCGTGTCCCCATGTCCCCCCCACGTCCCCGTCCCCCTGCATCCCCCCCACGTCCCCCCATGTCCCCGTGTCCCCCCACGTCCCCCCATGTCCCCCCCACGTCCCCGTGTCCCCACGCCCCCCCGTGTCCCCCCGTGTCCCCGTGTCCCCCCACGTCCCTGTGTCCCCATGTCCCCCCATGCCCCCCCATGTCCCCGTGTCCCCCCACGTCCCCGTCCCCCTGCATCCCCCCATGCCCCCCCGTGTCCCCCCGTGTCCCCCGTGTCCCCGTACCCAGCACGGTGAGGGTGGCGATCTGGTGGTGGGTGTCGTCGGCGTAGAGCTGGCAGAAGTACCCGCCCTCGTCCTCCAGCCGGGCCCCGGCCAGGCGCAGCCGCACGCGTCGACGGCTGAACTCGGCCAGCTGGAACCGCTCGTCCTTCAGCGCTGGGACACGGGGACACCGTCACCCACGGGAGCACCCACAGCACCCACAGGGGCACCCACAGCACCCACAGCACCCATGGGGTCACAGGGGCACCCACAGCCACCCCATGGTGTCCCAAGATGGAACCGCTCGTCCTTCAGCGCTGGGACACGGGGACACCGTCACCCATGGGAGCACCCACAGGGCACCCACAGCACCCACAGGGGCACCCACAGCACCCACAGCACCCATGGGGTCACAGGGGCACCCACAGCACCCACAGCCACCCCATGGTGTCCCAAGATGGAACCGCTCGTCCTTCAGCGCTGGGACACGGGGACACCGTCACCCACGGGAGCACCCACAGGGCACCCACAGCACCCACAGGGGCACCCACAGGAGCACCCATGGGGTCACAGGGGCACCCACAACACCCACAGCACCCACAGCCACCCCATGCTGTCCCAAGATGGAACCGCTCGTCCTTCAGCGCTGGGACACAGGGACACCGTCACCCATGGGAGCACCCACGGGGCACCCACAGCACCCACGGGGCACCCACAGCACCCACAGCACCCATGGGAGCACCCACGGGGGCACCCACAGCACCCACGGGGCACCCACAGCACCCACAGCACCCACAGGGCACCCACGGGGGCACCCACGGGGGCACCCACAGCCACCCCATGCTGTCCCAAGATGGAACCGCTCGTCCTTCAGCGCTGGGACACGGGGACACCGTCACCCATGGGAGCACCCACGGGGCACCCACAGCACCCACAGCACCCACAGCACCCATGGGAGCACCCACAGGGGCACCCATGGGGTCACAGGGGCACCCACAGCCACCCCATGGTGTCCCAAGATGGAACCGCTCGTCCTTCAGCGCTGGGACACGGGGACACCGTCACCCATGGGAGCACCCACGGGGCACCCACAGCACCCATGGGAGCACCCACAGGGACACCCATGGGGTCACAGGGGCACCCACAGCACCCACAGCCACCCCATGCTGTCCCAAGATGGAACCGCTCGTCCTTCAGCGCTGGGACACGGGGACACCGTCACCCACGGGGCACCCACGGGGCACCCACAGCACCCACAGGGGCACCCACAGGAGCACCCATGGGGTCACAGGGGCACCCACAGCACCCACAGCCACCCACAGGGGCACCCATGGGGTCACAGGGGCACCCACAGCACCCACAGCCACCCCATGGTGTCCCAAGATGGAACCGCTCGTCCTTCAGCGCTGGGACACGGGGACACCGTCACCCACGGGAGCACCCACAGCACCCACAGCACCCACAGGGGCACCCACAGGAGCACCCATGGGGTCACAGGGGCACCCACAGCACCCACAGCACCCACAGGGCACCCACAGCACCCACAGCACCCATGGGAGCACCCACGGGGGCACCCACAGCACCCACAGCCACCCCATGCTGTCCCAAGATGGAACCGCTCGTCCTTCAGCGCTGGGACACGGGGACACCGTCACCCATGGGAGCACCCACAGGGCACCCACAGCACCCACAGGGCACCCACAGGAGCACCCATGGGGTCACAGGGGCACCCACAGCACTCACAGCACCCATGGGAGCACCCACAGCACCCACAGCACCCACGGGAGCACCCACAGGGCACCCACAGCACCCACAGGGCACCCACGGGGGGCACCCACGGGGGCACCCCCAGCACCCACAGCACCCACAGCCACCCACAGGGGCACCCATGGGGTCACAGGGGCACCCACAGCACCCATGGGGTCACCTGGCCACCCACAGACACCCACGGGGACACCAGGGGCACCCACGGGGTCCCACAGCCAGAACCGTTCGTTCTCCAGCGCTGGAGTCACCCAGTGTCACCCGTGTCACTCCCAGCCACCACGGGGCCACCAGGGCCACTCAGTGGTCACCTCAAGGTCCCCATGGCCACCCCAAGGCCACCGTGGCCACCACGGGGCCACCACAGGGTTCCTCATGGCCACCCTAAGGTCCCCATGGCCACCAGAGGGTCACCCCAAGGTCGCCATGGCCACCTTAAGGTCCCCATGGCCACCACAGGACCCACAAGGCCACCCCAAGGTCCCCACGGCCACCCTGAGGTCCCCATGGCCACCAGAGGGTCACCCCAAGGTCCCCACGGCCACCCCAAGGTCCCCATGGCCACCAGAGGGTCACCCCAAGGTCCCCACGGCCACCTTAAGGTCCCCATGGCCACCACAGGACCCACAAGGCCACCCCAAGGTCCCCACAGCCACCCTGAGGTCCCTATGGCCACCAGAGGGTCATCCCAAGGTCCCCACGGCCACCTTAAGGTCCCCATGGCCACCCTGAGGTCCCCATGGCCACCACAGGACCCACAAGGCCACCCCAAGGTCTCCACGGCCACCCTGGAGTCCTACGGCCACCCTACAGCCACGTGGGAGCCCCGTGGCCACCTCAAGGTCCCCACGGCCACCACGAGGCCACCACAGGGCCACCCCAAGGCCACCATGGCAACCCAGAGATACCACAAGCTCCCCAGGGCCACCCCAAGGCCACTGTGGCCACCACTCGACCTCATGGCCACCACAGGGACACCCCAAGACCCCCATGGCCACCCCAGGGCCACCATGGCCACCACAGGACCCTCATGGCCACCCTGTGGACCCCAAGGGCACCCCAGGGCCACCCCAAGGTCCCCATGGCCACCTCAAGGCCACCCTGGAACCCCATGGCCACCACAGGGCCACCATGGCCACCCCAGGAACCTTGTGGCCACCCCAAGGTCCCCATGGCCACCACAGGGCCACCATAGGACCCTCATGGCCACCCTGAGGTCCCTATGGCCACCAGAAGGCCACCCCAAGGTCCCCATGGCCACCACAGGGCCACCATAGGACCCTCATGGCCACCCTGAGGTCCCTATGGCCACCGCAGGGCCACTCCAAGACCCCCATGGCCACCTTAAGGTCCCCATGGCCACCACAGGGCCCACGAGGCCACCTCAAGGTCTCCACGGCCACCCTGAGGTCCCCATGGCCACCACAGGACCCACAAGGCCACCCCAACGTCTCCATGGCCACCAGAGGGTCACCCCAAGGTCCCCACGGCCACCTTAAGGTCCCCATGGCCACCACAGGACCCACAAAGCCACCCCAAGGTCCTCATGGCCACCCTGAGGTCCCCATGGCCACCAGAGGGTCACCCCAAGGTCCCCACGGCCACCCTGAGGTCCCCATGGCCACCACAGGACCCACGAGGCCACCTCAAGGTCTCCACGGCCACCTTAAGGTCCCCATGGCCACCCCAAGGTCCCCATGGCCACCAGAGGGTCACCCCAAGGTCCCCACAGCCACCTTAAGGTCCCCATGGCCACCCCAAGGTCCCCATGGCCACCACAGGACCCACAAGGCCACCCCAAGGTCCTCATGGCCACCCTAAGGTCTCCATGGCCACCAGAGGGTCACCCCAAGGTCCCCACGGCCACCCTGAGGTCCCCATGGCCACCAGAGGGTCACCCCAAGGTCCCCATGGCCACCACAGGACCCACAAGGCCACCCCAAGGTCCTCATGGCCACCCTAAGGTCTCTATGGCCACCAGAGGGTCACCCCAAGGTCCCCACGGCCACCTTAAGGTCCCCATGGCCACCCTGAGGTCCCCACGGCCACCAGAGGGTCACCCCAAGGTCCCCACGGCCACCCTGAGGTCCCCACGGCCACCAGAGGGTCACCCCAAGGTCCCCACGGCCACCCTGAGGTCCCCACGGCCACCCCAGGACCTCATGGCCACCCCAAAACATCCTCAGAGTCCCTCCGTGTCCCCGTGGTGTCCCCCGTGTCCCCGTGGTGTCCCCCGTGTCCCCGTGGTGTCCCCGTGCCCTCACCGCGGGTGCCGTTGAAGAAGAGCGTCTGCCGGGCGGGGTTCTGGATGACGACGATGGACCCGTCGTACTGGTGGAGGTGACACGTGATCTCGGCCGTGCCACCCTCCAGCACCGTCACGTTCTCCGTCTGCACCTCCTGCGCCCGCCCTGGGGACAGCGGGGACAGCGTCACTGGGGACAGTGTCACTGGGGGGCTGGGGACACTGGGGACAGCGTCACTGGGGACAGCGTCACTGGGGGGCTGGGGACACTGGGGACACCGACACTGGGGACACCCACACCGGGGGGCTGGGGACACTGGGGACACCGTTACTGGGGACACTGACACTGGGGACACCGACACTGGGGGGCTGGGGACACTGGGGACACCGTTACTGGGGACACCGTGACTGGGGGGCTGGGGACACTGGGGACACCGTTACTGGGGACACTGACACTGGGGACACCGTGACTGGGGGGCTGGGGACACTGGGGACACCGACACTGGGGACACCGTCACTGGGGGGCTGGAGACACTGGGGACACCGTGACTGGGGACACCGTGACTGGGGACACTGACACTGGGGACACCGTCACTGGGGGGCTGGGGACACTGGGGACACCGTTACTGGGGACACCATCACTGGGGACACCGTCACTGGGGGGGCTGGGGACACTGGGGACACCAACACTGGGGACACCGACACTGGGGGGCTGGAGACACTGGGGACACCGTTACTGGGGACACTGACACTGGGGACACCGTTATTGGGGACAGTGACACTGGGGACACTGTTATGGGTGACACTGATGCTGGGGACTGGGGACATCAGGGACACCGTGACTGGAGGTGCTGGGCACACCGACACTGGGGACACCGTGACTGGGGACACTGGGGACACTGACACTGGGGACACCATGACTGGGGGGCTGGGGACACCCACACCAGGGAGCTGGGGACACCGTTATTGGGGACACCGTTATTGGGGACACCATCACTGGAGACACCCACACTGGGGTGCTGGGGACACTGGGGACACTGTTACAGGTGACACTGGGGACACCCACACCGGGGTTCTGGGGACATCAGGGACACCGTTACGGGTGACACTGACGCTGGGGACACCCACGCCAGGGTGCTGGGGACATCGGGGACACCATTATGGGTGACACTGACGCTGGGGACACCCACACCAGGGGGCTGGGGACATCAAGGACACCGTTACGGGTGACACTGACACTGGGGACACCCACGCCGGGGTGCTGGGGACACTGGGGACACCGTTATGGGTGACAGTGGGGACACTGACACTGGGGACACCAACACCGGGATGCTGGGGACACAGGGGACACCGTTACAGGTGACAGTGGGGACACTGACACTGGGGACACCAACACCGGGGGGCTGGGGACACTGGGGACACCGTTACGGGTGACACTGACGCTGGGGTGCTGGGGACATCAAGGACACTGTTACTGGGGACACTGATGCTGGGGACACCAACACTGGGGTGCTGGGGACATCGGGGACACCGTTACAGGTGACAGTGGGGACCCTGACACTGGGGACACCAACACCGGGGGGCTGGGGACATCAAGGACACCGTTACGGGTGACACTGACACTGGGGACACCCACGCCGGGGTGCTGGGGACACAGGGGACACCGTTATGGGTGACAGTGGGGACACTGACACTGGGGACACCCACACCGGGGGGCTGGGGACACTGGGGACACCGTTACGGGTGACACTGACGCTGGGGTGCTGGGGACATCAAGGACACCGTTACGGGTGACACTGACACTGGGGACACCCACACCGGGGTGCTGGGGACACTGGGGACACCGTTACGGGTGACACTGACGCTGGGGACACCCACACCGGGGTGCTGGGGACACTGGGGACACCGTTACGGGTGACACTGACGCTGGGGTGCTGGGGACATCAAGGACACCGTTACGGGTGACACTGACACTGGGGACACCCACACCGGGGTGCTGGGGACACAGGGGACACCGTTACAGGTGACACTGACGCTGGGGACACACACACCGGGGTGCTGGGGACACTGGGGACACCGTTACGGGTGACACTGACGCTGGGGTGCTGGGGACATCAAGGACACCGTTACGGGTGACACTGACACTGGGGACACCCACACCGGGGTGCTGGGGACATCGGGGACACCGTTACGGGTGACACTGACGCTGGGGACACCCACGCCGGGGTGCTGGGGACACTGGGGACACCGTTACGGGTGACACTGATGTTGGGGACACCATGACTGGGGTGCTGGGGACACAGGGGACACGGCACCAACAATGCCACCAGGGACACTGTGACACCCACGGCAGCGGCGACGAGGACACCGGGGACGCCCTCGCTGGGGACCCCGACACCAGTGACACGCGTGGGACACCGGTGGTGGCAGCTCGGGGTCACCCGCCCGGGGTGACAGCAGGTGACGCCGCGGATGCCATCCCTGAGGACAGTGACGGTGTCACAGCCTCGGACACCCCCGCCGGGTCCCCCCACCTCGTTACCGTCCCCTCGTTAGGGACCACGGCGTCACCTCCGGTTGCCGTGACACCGCGGGGCCACCACGGCGGGGGAGGGGGGGGGTGACACCACGTAGCGATGGGGGGGTGGGGGGGTGACATCACATTTTCGCTGTGTCAGCACAATCCCCCCCCCCCTTACACTCGCTCCAGGGTCGCCACGGCGACCGCGGCGTCACCGTCACTGCCAAGGTCGTCACCGCGCCAAGGTCAAGCCCGTCCCTGGGGGGGGGGGGGGGTTCCCGGGGAACCCCGGGGGTCTGGGGGGGGCACCCAGGGGTCTGGGGGGGGGGGGGGGGAACTCAGGGGTGCAGGGGGGGCACCCAGGGGTGCGGGGGGGGGCGTCTGGGGGGGCACCCAGGGGTTCAGGGGGGCACCCAGGGGTCTGGGGGGGGACACCCAGGGGTTCGGGGGGGGCACCCAGGGGTTCGGGGGGGGCACCCAGGGGTTCAGGGGGGCACCCAGGAGTTCAGGGGGGGCACCCAGGGGTTCGGGGGGGGGCACTCAGGGGTGGGGGGGGACACCCAGGGGTTCAGGGGGGGCACCCAGGGGTTCGGGGGGGGGCACTCAGGGGTGGGGGGGGACACCCAGGGGTTCGGGGGGGGCACCCAGGGGTTCGGGGGGGGCACTCAGGGGTGGGGGGGGACACCCAGGGGTGCGGGTGCTGCCCCCGGAGGTGACAACGGGACAAGGGCCACTTTGTTCCCTCTGTGTCCCCCACCCCCCCCTTCCCGCACACTCGGACTCCTGGGTGCCCCCGAGTGGGTGCTGGGCGGGGGCGGGGAGGCACCGGGAGGTCTGGGTGCCCCCCCCCAGGCCGAGGGAGGGGGGGGACACGGGGACAGGGACGGGGTGACAATGGCCCTTTTCTGTGCCACCCGCGCGGGGACAGGCCGGCGCCGCCTGGCACCTCGGCGACGACCCAGGGGGGGTCCCGTGGCACCCAATAACCCCCACCCCCCTCCTTCCCCGTGGGGGGACACCCGGGCGTCCGGGGAGGGGACGAGGGACGGAGCGATGTCACCCCCACTCCGGGGAGGTCCCCAGGGTGTGTGTGTGGGTGTGACAACGGCACGAGGGTGTCGGTGTCACCGTCGCACGGGGACGTGGGGGTGCCCGGACACCCACCGGCCACGGCACGGGTGTCGCGAGGGTACGGGTGACACCGGGTGTCACAGTGACACGAGGGTGAGGGACAACCGTGGGCGAGGGTGCAGGTGTCACCCGGCCGCCACGAGGGCGAGGGGACGCCGTCGCACGAGGGTGAGGGGACGCCGTCGCACGAGGGGTACGGTTGTCACCTGTCCACGGGGGGTGTGGGGACAGCCGGTGGGTGTCACCGGCCCACGGGGGTGTGAGGACACCCGAGTGGGGTGGGGGACACACGCACACGCACGCTGACACGGGGGTGAGGGTGTCACCAGCGTGTGAGGACACGGGGACACCTGAGGGGGCAGGGTCACCCCCCCCGGTGGGTTTGGGGACACTTGGCGGGGGGGGGGGGGGGGGGATGACAAGGCCACCCCAGGGCGCGGGGTCCCCCCCACTTCCCGCGTGGGGCCACGGGGAGGGATGGGGACACGGGTGGGGGGGACGGGAAAGGAGCCCCCCCGTGTCCCCGGGCCGCGGGGGGGGGGGGGAACAGGGGACAAAGCCCCCCCGAGGGGACAGATGGGGATGGGGGGGGCCACACAGCGGAACCCCCAAACCGGGGGGAGGGGGGGGGGGTCGGACCTTGGGGACAGGGAGGGGACAGACGCGGGGTCCCCGTGTCCTCGGGGGGAGCGCGGTGGCGGGAGGGGGGGGGGGGGGCTGCGGCAGAGGCTGGCGGCGGGTTTGGGGGGGGGGGTGGGGGGTGGGGAGGGGGAATGCGGCCCTCGAATGGTGGGGGAGGGGTTGGGGTCACCCCGGGGTGGGGCCAAGGGGGGGCCGGGGATGATTTTGGGGGGGGGGGGGGTGGTGTTAATTGAAATGGAGGTGGGGATGATTTGGGGGGGTAGGGGGGAGAATTTGGGGGGAGGAGGGGGGGGTCCTTACCCTGTCCGGCGGCCCAGAGCAGGAGGAGGCCCGGCAGCAGCGCGGGGCGCAGGGGGGGGCGCGGGGGGGGCTGCATGGCGGCTGCCGCGTCCCTCTGCCGCTCCCCACCTGCCGGGCCCGAGGATAATGTATGCTAATGAGATGCGAGAGGCTGGGCCAATGGGGGAGGAGGAGGAGGAGGAGGAGGGGGAGGAGCCCTGGGGATGAAGGAGAAGGGGGGGGGGGTTGGTGTTTACAGGGCCATGGAGGGGGGGGAAGGGGCACCCCCACACACCCCGATGTCACCCACGAGCCGGGTGGGATCAGGGACCCCGGGGGGGGGGAATTGGGGCACCCCGGGGGGGGATGGGGGCACCCCAGGGTGGGATTGGGGCACCCCGGGGGGAAATGGGGCACCCCGGGGGGGGTTAGGGCACCCCAAGGGGGAATTGGGGCACCCCGGGGGGAAATGGGGCACCCCAAGGGGGAATTGGGGCACCCCGGGGGGGAAATGGGGGCACCCCAGGGTGAGATTGGGGCACCCCGGGGGGGGGTTAGGGCACCCTGGGGGGAAATGGAGCACCCCGGGGGGGGATGGGGGCACCCCAAGGGGAAATGGGGCACCCCAGGGCAATATTGGGGCACCCCAGGGTGGGATTGGGGCACCCCAAGGGGGAATGGAGGTAACTCAGGGTGGGATTGGGGCACCCCAGGGTGATATTGGGGCACCCCAGGGTGGGATCAGGGCACCCCAAAGGAGAATTGGGGCACCCCAAGCCAGGATCAGGGCACCCCAAATTGAGACCAGGCACCGCAAGTCAGAATTGGGGGACCCCAGGGTGACATTGGGGCACCCGAAATGAAGACCAGGCACCCCAAGGCAGGATTGGGGCACCCTAGGGTGGGATCAGGGACCCCAAGCTGAGATGGGGGCACCCCAAATCAAAATCAGGCACCCCAAGGCAGGATTGGGGCACCCCAGGGTGACATCGGGGTACCCCAGTTGGGATCAGGGACCCCAGAGGAGAAGTGGGGCACCCCAGGGTGGGAATGGGGCACCCCAAGCCAGGATCAGGGCACCCCAAATTGAGGCCGGACACCTCGAGTCAGAATTGGGGGACCCCAAGCTGAGATGGGGGCACCCCAAATCAAAATCAGACACCCCAAGGCAGGATTGGGGCACCCCGGGGGGGGAAACTGGGACACCCCAAAGGGGAACTGGAGCACCCCAAATCAAGACCAGGCACCCTAAGGTAGGACCAGGGCACCCCAGGGTGGGATCGCGGACCCCAAAACCAGAATTTGGGGACCCCGGGGTGACATCAGGGTGCCCTAGGGAGGAATTGGAGCACCCCAAATCAAGACCAGGCACCCCAAGATGGGATTGGAGCACCCCGAGGCAGGACCAGGACACCCCAGGGAGACATCAGGATGCCCCAGGGGGGAATTGGGGACCCCAGGGTGATATCGGGGTACCCCCCCACCCCGGCCGCTGTCCCCCCCACCCCGTCTCCCAGCCCAACGCCCGGCGGCGTGGCCGGCTCCGGCGAGGAGGGGGCAGTTTCTATGGCAGCCCTCGCCCCCCCCGGCAGCGCCGAACAAAGCCGCGACTCAGCGCCGGCCGCGCGCCGAACAGGGCGGCCATTCTGCGCCGCCGGGCGCCAAGGGGGGGGGGGGGGGTGTCCCGGGGTGCGTGGGGGGGACGGGGGGGACGGACGACGCCAACGGACACACGATGCCCCGACATCGGGCTTTTTTGGGGCCGTTTGTTCCCGTTTTCGGCCTCCCGCGGTCGGACCCCCGCAAAGCCGCTCGGGACGCGGGGCACGTTTTGGGCTGAGCGGTTCCAAAACCCACCTTTTTTGGCTCAAAAAAAGCGAGCCCTGGTGTGGCGGAGCAGCGACGCCGGGTGAAACGGGGCCAAACCGGGGCTAAACGGGGTCAAAACAGGGCTAAACGGGACCAAAACAGGCTAAACGGGCCGAAAGAAGGCCAAACCGGGCATAGAAGAGGCAAAACAGGGTCAAATTGGGGCGACACTGGGCCAAAATGGGGCCAAACTAGGCATAAATGAGGCAAAACAGGGTCAGAATGGGGCTAAACTGGGCATAAATGAGGTGAAACAGGGGCAAAATGGGGCAAAATGAGGCATAAATGAGGCAAAACAGGGTCAAAATGGGGCTAAACTGGGCATAAATGAGGTGAAACAGGGGCAAAATGGGGCAAAATTGGGCCAAACGAGGCATAAATGAGGCAAAACAGGGTCAAAATGGGGCTAAACTGGGCATAAATGAGGAGAAACAGGGGCAAAATGGGGCAAAACTGGGCCAAAACAGGTCTAAATGGGACCAAATGGTGCCAAACTAGGCATAAATGAGGAGAAACAGGGGCAAAATGGGGCTAAACCAGGTTGAAACAGGGCCAAACCGGGCATAAATGAGGCAAACCAGGGTCAAAATGGGGCTAAACTGGGGGGTGTGGGCAACGATGGGGAATCAGGGGAAGAACCGGCTGGGTGTGGGGACAAGACCACCCCCAATTTCTGCATCTTTAGCCCCAAATTCCCTGGGGTGTGTGTGGTTGAAGTCCCGCAAAGGCCTTTAGCGGGGTGGGGGGTAAGGGAAACCCCCCCTAATTAGCAGGAGGGTGGTAATTAGGAGGGGAGCTGTACCCTCACAGCCGCACCTCTGCCTGAGGACACGGTAGGGAGCGGGAGAACCGGTCTTGCTGTAGCCGGGAGCCCGGGCGGTGGAGGCGACGCCTTTTGTGGAGGCGATCGAAGGGATGACAGGGAGGAAACTGAGGGGAAACGGGGCGTGTGGGATGGGGGTGACCCAGCTGAAGGACGCGGGGGGGGGGGTGTGTGCTCCAGGGGCTCCAGAGCAGGGCGGACATCCATCACCCACCACAGCCCTGAGGGAAAAGCCGCCCGGGAGGAGCTCAAACACCCGGCAGGGAAAAGCCGACTGTGGAAAGACAAACCCCAGGCCGTTTGTGGGGGGGGGGGGGGGGGGGGGGGGTTCGAAGGAGGCGGCAGCGCCCGGGAACTCACCGCTCACGGCAGAAGCCGGAGCCGCCGCCGCCACCGCCTGAGGGACGCGGGGAAATGGCGGCGACTGCGGAAACACCCGCAGCGCTTTTCCCGCCCTTCCCTCGGCCACGCCCCCCACGCGGGCGGATCGACCAATCAGCGGCCGCCGTTTCTTTCTTCCCCCTCCCTCCTGCCGCGCATGCGCGGTGTGGCCGGCGCGTGCGGCGTTCGCCTCTCTGAGGTAAAACGGAGCCGAGGTAAAAAAACTTGGAATTTCCTGACGGAAAAATTGAGGTTAAAAAAAAGGGGGTTTAACCCTTTTCCTCACGCAGACGTCGATGGCAGCGGTAGCCGCCTCCGGAAGGACGTAGAGGCCGGAGGGAGTGAGGAATAAGCTGTGGAGAAGCGGTTTCCAACAGTCCCGGTGAGAATTGCCCGTTTTGGGTGTTTTAAACCCCCAAATTCCACCTTTCCCCCCCCCCTTCTCACAAAAATACCCACTTTCCCCCTTCCCCAGAGGCACCTGTTGTTTTTTGCACCCAAACCACAGCACACATCTGATGAAGCAGCTGCTTTTCCCTCCCTTCACACCCTTGGTTCCTTATAAAATTTGTACCAAATCTCCTCTTTTTGATCTAACCCGCCCCCCGCCTTGGAGCTAAAAATGTCCATTTTTCGACAAAAGTCACAAAAGTTTTTTGGACAAAGACACCCAAAGTGGGGGGTTTTAAGGGTTTTTTTCCTCCCCCATTTGGGCTGGGGGTTCCCTCACGATACACAATTTTGGGAAAAAAATCCTGACTTTTGGCTAAAATCCCCTCCCCCCCTTTTTTTTTATAGGTGAGTATTTGGGGCTGCCCTCGATTTTTGTCCCTCCCATAATATTTTGGGGCAATTTCTCGCCCTTTTGGGATCCCTCTTACTAGTTCCCCACTATTTTGGGGCACTTTTTCCCCACCCCCTTCCGATATTTTGGGGCAATTTCTCACCATTTTGGGACCCCCCCCAACTACTTTCAGGCCATTTCCCTCAGTTTTGGGATCCCTCCCATATATTTTGGGGTGATTCCTCCAACTTTTGGGGTCTTTTCCCCCAATTTTGGGATCCCCCCCCTAACATTTTCAGGTTGTTTCCCTCACTTTTGGGATCCCCCCCCTACTATTTTGGGGCCTTTCCCCCCAACTTTGGTGATATTTCCCCCCATTTTGGGATCCCTCCATAGTATTTTGAGGCCATTTCCCTTAACCTTGGGATCCCTCCTAATATTTTGGGGCTGTTTCCCCCAATTTTGGGATGCCCCCTAATATTTTCAGGCCATTTCCCTCATTTTTGGGGCCATTTCCCCCAATTTTGGGATGCCCCCTAATATTTTCAGGCCATTTCCCTCATTTTTGGGGCCATTTCCCCCAATTTTGGGATGCCCCCTAATATTTTCAGGCCATTTCCCTCATTTTTGGGGCCATTTCCCCCAATTTTGGGATGCCCCCTAATATTTTCGGGCCATTTCCCTCCCTTATTTTGGGGCATTTGCCCTCCATTTTGGGATTCCCCCCAATTTCGGAGCATTTCCCCCCAACACCACACCAGCACCTCAGGAAACTCCAATTTTATTTCCTCTCCTCAATGTTTCTTGCTGGCGGCAGCGACCTGGGGGGGGGGGGGGGGGGGGGGGGGGGGGGGGAGAAAACGGCCGTTCAGTCACCAAAACGCACCAAAAAAGCCTTAAATTGCCCCGAACCGCCAAAAAATGATAGAAATCTTTAAATGACCCCCAAAATTGGATAAAATCGCTGGAAACAGCCCCAAACGCACCTGCCCGGCGATGCGATCCAGGTCCCGCTGCCCCTGCGGAGTCAGTTTGCGCCCGCTGGAAGGGAACGGGGTGGAAAAGGGGAATTTGAATAAAACGAGGAATTCTGGGTTCCCCTTTTTGAGGGAAGGGGGAAACGGGAATTTTAGGGGGGAAGGGAGGGAAAAAAATGGGAATTTCAAGGGAAAGGGAAAGAAAAAAATGGGAATTTCAAGGGAAAGGTAAAGAAAAAAATGGGAATTTCAAGGGGAAAGGGTGGGATCCTGTTTCAAAAAACAAAAAGAAATTTTAGGGGAAAGGGGGAAAAAATTGGGAATTTTAAGGAAAAAAAGGAAAAACGGGCCTGGAAAGGGGGGGGGAAGGGAATTTTAAAAAAAGGGGAGATTCCCATTTTCCCTTTTTTGATCACGTTTTCCCCTTTTAAGAAAAGGAGGAAGGAAAATGAGAATTTTAGGGGTAAA
The DNA here is from genome assembly GCF_028858705.1 of Grus americana. NCBI lineage: Eukaryota > Metazoa > Chordata > Aves > Gruiformes > Gruidae > Grus > Grus americana. The sequence goes on along the minus strand of NW_026561325.1, from coordinate 3,027 downwards.
GAAGAGGAAAACCATGGGAATTTTAAGGGAAACTGGGGCAAAAAGAGGGGAATTTAAGGAAAAGGGGAGGAAAAGGCCTGGAAAGGGGGAAAAAATGGTAATTTTAGGGGAAACGGGAGGGGGAAAAAATGGGAAACAGGAATTATAATGCTGGGGGAAAGGGGAATTTTAAGGGGAAGGGAGGAAAAAATGGGAAAATTAGGGGAAAAGGAGGGGGAAATGGGAACTTAAAAAAAAGAGGAAATTCCCATTTTTGATCCTGTTTTTGTCCTTTTCCTACAGGGGAATTTTATGGGGAAAGGAAAGGGAAAAACGGGAATTTTAAGGAAACGGGGGAAATGCGAAATTTAGGGGAAAGGGTAGAAAAGCAGGAACTTTCCCTTAGAGGGGGGGAAGTGGGTGCGGAAGGTTGGGGGGAAACAAGAATTTTATGGAAACGTGGGGGGAACTTTAAGGAAATGGCGGGGGGGGGACCAGGAAATTTAAAGGGGGAAGATGGGAAGTGTAAGGAAATGAGAGGGGGGGGGGACAGGACCGGGAAGTAGGACCCGGAAGAGGGCGGGAAGTGGGACTCGAGAAGGGGAAGTGGCACCCGGAAATGAGGCGGAAGTAGGGCGGAAGTTTCCTACAAACCCATCCTGATCTTTCTCCACCATCTTGAGCCCCTCCAGCGCCTGCAGGACGCGCCGGGCGACGCTGCCGGACCCGCGGCTGAAATGGCTGGGCCGGACCCCCCGACGCTGCCGCCCCCCGTACACCTTGGCCATGGAACCCACGCCGGCGCCGCCCCGCAGGTAGAGATGCCGGGCGGTGGAAGCTGCGGGGAAGGGGGGGACACGGGACCGGTGAGCACCGGGACAAGCCCGAACCCCGTTATCCGCTTCCCCCGCCCCCTCCCCCGGTAATCCCGGCCGCTCACCCGCCCGCGTGTAGAACCAATTCTCATCGTACGGCGCCAGCTCCTTGTGTTTGGCCAATTTTACCGTGTCCGCCCACTCGGGAACCTTCAGCTTCCCCGATCTGCCGCGCGTGGAGGCGTGGGTGGGGGGAGGAAGAAGAAAAAACCCACCGGTAATACGGTAAAAACCCCCCTCACCGGTACCGGGACCCACCCCCGGGACTGAGCCCCCCGTTTCCCATCCCCGGGGACCCCCCCCGTCATCCCCAGGGACCCCCCTTGTGTGCCCCGGGGACCCCTTTCCCTGCCCCGGTTCCCCCGGTTCCCCCTCCCCGCCCCGCGCGGTTCCCTCACTTCTTGAGGAAAGCGGCCAGAGCCCTGACGAACTCCTGCTGGTTCACGTCCTTCACCGTCACCCCGGGCATCTACCGGGACAAATCGATCGGTCAAACCCCATCGCCGCGATCGTTTTCGCGGTGTTTTTCCTCCTCCCCCCCCCCCCCAGCCCCGGAGCGGCGGCACCGACCTCGCTGCTGCCTCCTCGCGCGTCCGGACCGGAAGAGGCGGAGCGTGGGATCGCCAGGGGGGAAAAAAAAGCGCAGGGTCGGTGATCTCGCGAGAAGACTTCGGCCAATCGGCGGGAGAGAGGTTACGTGCCGGCCAATGGGCTGGCGGAAGGGGCGGGGGGGAAAGCGGTTCTTGGTACCGCCCCTTAGTTGCGGGGCATGATGGGAGTTTGCGGCTCACTGCACACGCGCAACCCCCCCCCCTTTGAGCACAATGGTACGTCCCGGCCGTGCCTGCTTGCCCCGCCCATTCACACCGTTCCCGGCGATGATTGGCTGCCGGGCGTGGGTGAGGCACCGCCCCCCCCTCCCGAAAAGGGCGGGAAGCGCCCGGCCGTTCCCCATTGGGCCCCCTCCCTCACTCGCTGGATGCAAGCCCGGCGCCGATTGGCTCCCCGCCCCGCCGGCGGCTGAAAAACGCTCCCTGATTGGCCGCATCGTGGCGCGCCGGCGTGTCATCCCGGGCGCATTTTGAGGTTAATTCGGCGCATTTTGGGGTCCGGAAACCACCCCGCGGCACCTCCCAGAAACCGCCGTGGCCGTACGCAAAGCCCCGTCGCGATTATCCGGGCAATCGAAGCGACGCCTTCCCATTGGCCGATCCTGCGAAACGCCGCGCGCTCCCATTGGCCGAGCCGCCTCTCAGCAACCCGGCAGCTGTCCCGCCCCTTCCCGCCAACCAATGGCAGAGCCGCCCGCTCCCTCCCGGCCCCTCCCCGTGGGCGGTGACAGAGGCGAGGGCAGCGCCGGGTCTCCAAAGATTTACCGTTATTAAAAGAACTCGGTCACGTGACCCCGCCCCCTCCCCCCCCCCCCAGGGCGCGCCCCCCTCCCCGGCGTCTCCAAGGCAACGGCAGGAAAAAAGTGGGCGGGGCCTGGAATGCTCAGCGAGCTCCGCCCCCCGCGGAAGGCGAAGGGGGCGGAGCTTCGGCGGGGGCGGAGTCAACAGGCGGGGGGGCGGAGGCAGAGGCGGCGGTGTCGGTGGGCGGGGCGTCGGGCGGCTCGGTGGGCGTGGCCTGCTCGGGGGGCGTGGCCGCCTGCATGATCTTCTGCCGCACCTCGCGGATCTTGAGCTGGAGACAAACCTTGGTGGGGAAGATGTCGGCGAAGCGGGACTGGAAGGCGGCTGTCGCCTGGGCTGGGGGGGACAGGGGGACAGTCAGGGGTTTTGGGGGGACAGGGGGACATGGGGCAGTCAGGGGGGATGGGGGGACAGGGGGCAGTCAGGGGGACAGGGGGCTGTCAGGGGGGATGGGGGGACAGGGGGCAGTCAGGGGGACAGGGGGCTGTCAGGGGGGATGGGGGGACAGGGGGCAGTCAGGGGGACAGGGGGCTGTCAGGGGGGATGGGGGGACAGGGGGCAGTCAGGGGGACAGGGGGCTGTCAGGGGGGATGGGGGGACAGGGGGCAGTCAGGGGGACAGGGGGCTGTCAGGGGGGATGGGGGGACGGGGCAGTCAGGGGGACAGGGGGCTGTCAGGGGGTATGGGGGACAGTCAGGGGTTTTGGGGGGACAGGGGACAGTCAGGGGTTTTGGGGGGACAGGGGGACATGGAGCTGTCAG